>NC_047085.1:65132599-65433938 GCF_902459505.1 Geotrypetes seraphini
TGTTCACACAATAGTAACAAATTAGGAAGTTCGTCCTTAATCGGGTGCTGCTTCAAATGTGCTGTTATGGCTGATTTTAGTTGTATCCATTTGAAGAAATGAGTTTGTGGTAGTTTGGTACTTTCCACCAGTCTTTGAAAAGGAATCCATGTAGAATTCGAGTAGAGATGACATAGACGATGAATTCCTTTGGATTGCCATAAAGAGTTATAAGTCGGTTTATTTTGTATGCGGATTTTACAGTTTCCCCAGAGTGGTAGTTGCGTAGTTTCGTTCCATGTCGGTGAAAACATTGCATCTATGTGTCTTAGAACTGTACAAGTAGATGCCATGATTGGTTGAAGGTGTTGAGAATCCTTCTGTCTAGTGAAAGGTAAGTCTGCCAGATGAGTTGCTGTAGCAAGCGAGCGTTCCAGTAGTAGCCAACGTGGTGCAGAGGTGACATCAGTGGTATGAAGCCATCTGGATCCCTGCCTCAGCAAGAAAGCAATATGATAGTTTTTATAATTAGGAAAGTTCACACCTCCTGATTCTTTGTCATTTCTGAGCTTTTGTAGACTAATACGAGGTGGTTTGTTGTTCCAAAGGAAAGCTGTAAGTATTTTGTCCAATTTAGCATAGAAGGTAGACTTCATCAAGACTGGTAACATGCTCAACGTGTAGTTGATTACTGGAGAAATCATCATTTTAATTGTATCCATCCTTCCCCACCAAGATAGTTTCAATGGGGACCAAGAAGACGTTAAGAGTCTAACCGAGTCCAAAATGTGGGCAGCGTTGTGTTCAGAAGTTTCTTCTAGGTCAGGTGTGAAGTGTAACCCAAGATATTTCAATTTGTCAGGCGACCACATCAGACCAAGGTCTTTAATGGACGATCCAATTTCCGGGCAGTTTAATGGCATCACTTCTGATTTGGATAGATTCAGTTTGTATCCAGAATGAGTAGAGTAGTTTGCCAGTAATTGTATTAAAGGAGATAAAGATTCAGGTGTGATATACAATAAGATGTCATCCGCGTACGCTGACAGTTTGATATCCACCCCAGCATATGTGAATCCTTGTATGTGTGGTGATGCACGAATTGCAATTAGAAGGGGTTCCAATGCTATGTTGAAGAGCAATGGAGACAGGGGACACCCCTGTCTCGTCCCCCTGCTAGGTGTAAAGGGTAAAGAAAAATGTTGGTTAGCATAAATTTTGTTAGTCGGTGATGAGTATAGGACCTTAACCCTGTTAATAAATATAGGAGACAATCTAAACCATGACATGACAGCAAATAAATAGGGCCACTCAACACGATCAAAAGCTTTTTCAGCGTCTAATCCCACTGCTATAAGTGGGTAATCTATTTTTTTGGCTAAGGAGATTACATGAGCAAAAGTTCTAGTGTTGTCACAAGACAAACGATTAGGCATGAATCCAGTTTGGTCTGTATTAATCAATTTAGGCAATACCAATTGCAATCTAGTGGCTAAAATTTTTGCGTAAATTTTAGCGTCTGAGTTGATTAGGGATAGTGGTCTGTAATTACCAACTTTAAGAGGATCTTTGTTTGGTTTAGGCAGTACAATCGTAGTTGCCTCAGTGAAGGATCCCCTAATGTCTCCAGTGGATTGCAAGTAGTGATAGAACTCCAATAAGTGTGGAGAAAGCCATTTTTTAAACACCTGATAAAATTCAGATGGCAGGCCATCAGGTCCGGGTGCTTTGTTAGTAGACATTAGACCTATTGCTTCATTTATTTCTTCTAAAGTTATTTCAATTTCTAAGCCAACGTTGTCCAATTCATCTAAGCAATTATGTGTGAGGCCATTAAGAAAGGGGATGGAATCCCCAACTTGTTTTGTCTCAGTCGAGTAAAGGGTAGAATAAAATTCGTGAAATTGTGTAAGAATTTCATTGGGATTAGTGACCAGCGTATCATTATCAGTAGTTAGGGCTGATATTGTGGATTTATTCCTCTTGCCTTTAAGATATGAAACAAGATGCTGGCCACATTTGTTACTATCAGAATAATATTTGGCAGTGTTCATAAAAATCTGTGATGCAGCTGTTTTGCTAAGGCATGTATTATATTGAAATCTGATGTGTTGTAATTTCTTAAGGGTTTGCATATCACTAGGGTTCGATTGGTGTAGGATCTCAAGATGTTTAAGTTCAGCTTCATAGGTATCCACTTCCTGTTTATTAGTTTTCTTTAGGTGAGCATTATAAGAGATTATAACACCCCTTATATATGCTTTAAATGCATCCCACACTGAAATCCAAGAATTATCTTGGGGTGAGTTTAAAGAGAAATAAACTTGAATTGCTGATTCTATGTGATCACAGAATTGCTTATCCTGGAGGAGACAAGTATTTAGTCTCCACGATCTCTGAGAAGAAGGGACAGGAAGTGTATCCAAGGAAAGGAGGACTGCAGCATGGTCCGATACACTAATTGCTTTTATGTCAGTTTGTGCAATGGATTTAACTAAAGATGAGCTTATCAAAAAGTAGTCAATACGTGAATATGAGGCGTGGGGTGCAGAGAAAAAGGTGTATTCTCTATCTTCCATGTGGGTTATGCGCCACGGATCTATTAATTTAAATTGGGCAATAATATCTTGCAGGCATAACCAGGTTTTTGATTTTTTATGTTTATATATTGATTTTCTGTCTTTCAGGGGGTCGAGGATCTGATTAAAGTCACCACCTATTATAAAAGAAGTGTCTTGATAGGAATTTAATTGATCAGCTATGGTAGTGAAAAATGAGCAGTCCTCAACGTTAGGACCGTATATGTTTAGAAGACATAAAGCTTGGGAATTTATAGATATTTTTGTGGATATCCATCTGCCCTGAGTGTCAGTGCTATGTGAGATAATTTTTATTTGGTTTGTGTTTCTAATGTAAGTTATAACACCATTCTTTTTGTCAACAGCAGGGGAGAATTGAGGCGGGTAAGCCCAGGGGAGAGATAATTTGGCAGAAGAGGTAGCGTCCAAGTGGGTTTCCTGCAGGAAAATTACATCCGCAGATAATGTTGAGATGTAATTTAGGATTTTTTTGGATTTAACTGGATTGTTTAAACCTTTAACATTTAAGGTGACACATATAAGAGGCATATATTAGAGAGAAAGTAAGAGCATGGCAAGCATACACCAGTACTTATGTATGTCAGGCCATATGAACTGTGGGTATCAAGTAATATGTGAAGATATAGCCAAGCAGTCAGTAAGAAAAGAATATAAAAACTGAAAATATACATATTATGTGATATATCAAACAATTTACCACGGGTCAGTGAGCAAGGTGAAACTCCACAGCAACCCACCTCCGCAGAACCACATATTCAGTAAATATGAACCCCTGTAAAACACAGTCACAAAGTTATAACAACATTTCAATTGTGTGACATTCACTAGTATACCAGTAATATAAATTGTGGTGTTGCCAGCATACAGTAATAAATACTGATATTAAACCAGCTGTTATTGAGTCAGGTACAATCAATTGTACTCGGGCTTAATGTTTCCAGGTACTCTGCAAGTTCAGTAGGATTAGTAAAATCTTTCGTATGATTATTATAAGTGACCCTCAAGCGGGCCGGGTACATCATTCCAAATCTCGCTCCCAGTTGCTTTAGTTTAGGGCGATATTCCAGTAGTTGCTTCCTGAGTTTAGCTGTTTGTTTTCCCAGGTCAGGCACAAATAGCAGTGTGTTCCCTTCAAATTTAATCGGTGCCTTAGCACGTGCTTGCTGCATAATTTCAATAACCTGCGAATAACGTAATAGGCGCACCACCGTTGGTCTGGGGTATTGCCCGGTTCTGTTGGGCAGCGAATTAGAGGGAACCCGGTGCGCCCGATCTATTTCAAAAGGTAGTTCAAATTTAAGATCAAGCAGTTTGGGAAGAGTAGTATGTAAAAATTCACTCATATTTCGCCCTTCACGGGATTCAGGAATCCCTAGTATCCGGAAATTATTTCTTCTGGAACGATTACTGAAATCCTCAATTGCTGTCTCTAGCTGTTCTATACGTTTGGTTTGTTTAAGCAGTACTTTAATATTGTTTTCAGCTACAGACAGTTTAGTGTCTGTAGCTTGTACCTGGATCTGGAGCTGGGCAAGGTCTTTTTTAAACGCTGCAATCTCTTCCTTGATTTCTTCGTTGTCAGCTTTTACTTCAGACCGCATGGCTCTGAGTTCTTCCAATATGGTCTGTGTTGAGGCCTCCTCGGACTTGGAAGAGAGCGCTTTTTGCGGCGATACCGGATCGGGATTTCGCCGTTTTCCGGGCTTGGTTGAAGCCATCGTGCTTCTGGCAGATTTCTGTGCCGCTAAATTTAATTTTTAATTGCAGAGCGCTCAGGGGTGTTCGATACCGGCTACGATTCAGCGGGAGCCGCGTTGCTATGCGTCCGCCATTAAATGCGCTCACTAGCGCCCCCCCCTTTATCTTTTTAAAGTTATTATAATTCCCTTTCTGAATAGCAAGTATTCTTTCCATTTTATAGATATGACATAATGAATTCCACCAAAAGGAGTAATTAAGCCTAGTGGAATCTTTCCAATTTCTGGTAATATTCAGAATGGCAACCCCTGTCATTATTAAAAGAAGTTTATTATTACTTGCTAAAATTGACACTCTTACCTCATAGATGTTCCAAATAAAATTGTATCATAAGATAGGGCAACATGATTTTCTAACAATGAATTAATTTGGGACCAAATTGACTTCCAAAAGGCATTGATACAAGGACAAAAAAAATTAAATGATCCAAAGTCCCAGCATCTAGATTACAGTGCCAGCATATGTTAGACTTAGAGCTAAACGAAGTGGGGTCCAAAAAGCTCTATGCAATAAAAAGAACCAAGTTTGTCTCATAGATGCTGACATTGTACATCTTATTCTCCAAGACCAAATTCGTGGCCATTGAGAAGCAGAAATTTGGTGCTTGATCTCAATGCTCCAAATGTCTTTTAGACCAGTTTTTTGTTTCTTATTCAAGTATCCATATAACAATTTATACCACTGTGCGGCTTGGTGTCCCAAGAAATCTGCCTGAAAGCATAGGAATTCCAAACTATACTGAGTATTAAGATCTTTCCATTCAGGGAACCCCTCCTGAATAGCCTGCTTCAGCTGCAACCATTTGAAATTTTGTAATTTATTTAAACTATATTTATGTTGCAACTGTGAAAAATCATGCAGTTTACCATTTAAAATAACATCATTCAGAGTACGTATACCTGCAATAATCCAATGCTTCCAGACAATTTGAAATCCACCAATTTTAATCTTGGAGTTTAGCCAAATGGATTGATTTAATGATTTGGAAATTGGATAAATATGATAAAAAGTAGTGGTCCAGGCAATTTGCTACTTTTCAGTTTGTCAAACTTGGCCCATTACATCAGGAGTGCCCAAATGTTTGATCGCAAAGGAAACGCGAGTCGATTGTGGAGCCCATCCCGGGCTTTTGCGTTCAGTTCTCCCTGCTTCCCCGACGCTAGTCCGGGCACATACAAGCACTGGGCCCACAGCCTTCCCCCCAACATCAATTCTGACATTGGAGAGGAAGTTCCAGGCCAGCCATTCACTGCCTGGATGGCCCGGAACTTCCTCTCCGACGTCAGAATTGACGTCCTCTGACATTTGGATTCCAGGCGTCATCCTTTCCCTTTGTGGAATCTTAACGTCATTCTTCAAGCTTTGGAAAAACTCCTTTCGAGCCACTGAATGCAGCTACTCTTCTGGATCTGACAATCAAGACTGTCCTTCTGGTCTCCTTTGTATCGGCATGGCGTTTTTCGGTGCTTCGGGCTCTTTCATGCAGGGAACCCTTTCTCTGTATTCCGGACGCAGGATTGCCCTGGATTTGTTCAGGTATGTTGCTTGGCTTTGGGACTCAACTGGATATAGCTCTAGCACTTAGTCTAAAGGGGGAGGAGCATGTGCTCAGAAAAGTGTTGGATTTCTGCAACTCCCGGATTGCGGGTTGGGATTGAACACCTAAGCATACAAAATCCTATAGGGACTAACAGAAAGAAGATTATCGAATGTAAAAACCTAATTTTCCATTACCTTCCGCACCAATTCATGTACTCCACTAAGAACTAGTTCTGGAATTGCTTCATCTCTTGTCTGTTCCTGAACCAGCTGCTCCATAAAGCAGTTCTTGATTTCATCAAGGAATTAGCATGCCCTGATGTTAAATTTATCAGTCAATATCGGGGTACTTGAAATCACCCATTATTATTGTGTTACCTAGTAACACAATAATAATGGGTAACCCAGGGTGTAATTTTGCAAATAACTTCTGTATGGAGCACATCAAGTGGTTACTTATAGAGTTGGAGATTCCCTAGGGAGAGTTGTCTGGACTTATCTGAAATTTACTAGATCTGACAGCAGCAGCTCGTGTGACGAGGTTTAAGAACATAAGCAGTGCCTCCGCCGGGTCAGACCATAGGTCCATCCTGCCCAGCAGTCCGCTCCTGCGGCGGCCCAAACAGGTCACGACCTGTCTGAATCACCAGAAGGGGCCCCCTTGCCACCTTGGTTTTTGAGAGGTGTTTTCGGCTGTTCTCTCCTTTTCCTTGGAGGGACATCTGCTTTGCTATTCGGTGACTGGCATCCAGGGAACTGCACAGTAGAGAATGACACGGTGACAAAATTCATCACAGTTCCCGTCCCCGCGGGAAATAATCCCATGTCATTTTCTAGTGTCTATTTCAACCTCAGTCCTTCTACACCAGCATTCTTCAAAGCAAAACTTGCGGGTCATACTCTGGTTGTGGTTGTGGCCATTCATACTCTGATTCTTCCCTCTCTCCTTAAAGAATGACATGAAGATGGTTTCCCGCAGTTATCCGCGGGGACGGGAACGGTGATGAATTTTGTCACCGTGTCATTCTCTACTGCACAGCTCACCTATAGGTTAAGTTGAAGCTCTGTGGTTCTCAAACTCCATCTGCTGGTAGGAGTGCGTAATACCCATCTGTGCTGGTCTAGAGCAGAGTTCTCAACTTCTTCAAGCCAAGTAGCCCCTAAGTCTAACAAATATCAACCAAGTACCCCCCCCAAGCTCTGCCCATGACCCCACCCCTATAAAAATAGTACTAATTGTAATGCAATTTCTTCTATTCATTTTTCATGTGCGCACACAATATAATCTTTTTTTTTTTTTTTCAAATTCTTTATTTGTTTTCAATCTTACATCAAGTGCACAAACAATAAAACAATACAATTAAACACTCACTTGGCAATCTTTCTGATTTATCTTACAATACATAAAATTACCACCTTTCCCTCCCATCATTCCTCTCTTATTTCCCCAATAAGAAAAATGTAAAATATACCTCCCCCTCCCTCCAATCATTCTTATTGTAATGAGTAAACACCATTTTCTGTTGTAATATAATCTTATTAATATATAATGGTAACCACAAAGTTAAAAAAACACAAAGCACACTGTCTGCACAGAAAATTTTAATTATCATTTATATTCGGGGGATTTTCAAAGAGGTCAAGGCAGATGACTTTAAAATATGCAATGTCGCCTCAGTAACAACTATAGAAAAACAGACAAATATGGTGCAAAATATAGACAGCAAATATAAATTCTTAAAACTGACACATTTCGATCACTAAATTGAAAATAAAATCTTTTTTTTTTTACCTTTGTTTGGTGATTTCATGAGTTTCTGGTTGTACTTCCTTCTGACTGTGCATCCAATATTTATTTATTTATTTCAAGATGTGTGGGAGCCATTAACAAAATATTGTACTTATTAGATGACATTTTTTCCCTTAAATTTACAGGTTCAATTATGAGGGGGGAGGGGGTAATTTTATGATTACATATTGTACAAGGTATTGATTATATAATGGGAAGGGTGGGAGATAAGAATATATAATTTGTACTATTGATGATTATTAAGTGATATACTTATTGTTAATCTGTTTTAACATATTGACACACTTATTGTAAGTTTGAAAATGAATATTTAAAAAAAAATTGTTTATGTAAATCAATATCAAACAAAGAGTTGACTATTCTGAAAAGTTCATTACTATTTAAAGTAGGAGAATTAATTTTTTAAGAGTAATGTTTGCAACGCTTTTCTTTAACCTTAAGTCTCCAAATAAGTATGTCCTCATCTTTCCCTGATTTACATCATATTCTTTCCAATTTATGTAATCCTTGCTTTAAAACCATTAAATCAGTATTGTACCAGCTGTCTGATATGCATTGTCTTTTCCTACGTTCTTTCAGAGGTGCAATGTCATTTAAGACCTGGTTGCTAAAGTTTTTCAATCCTAAAATGAAATTTGGATCAAAAACTGAGTTAGATATTAGGCAATAATGTGTCCAGAATTCTACTGGGTTCAGTTATCCTCTTGTGCAAATAGTTTTCTCTTTGAAATTGTTCCTTGGTTTCGTTGAGTTGTCTTTTAATCCAGCATAGTTCATAATTACATAAAAGATGGTCCGACCAAGGAGTATTGGTCCAAGTTTCACCTTTTAAACTTACACTGGGAGTAATTGAAACATTAGAAAGAAATGTAATCAGATCTAAGTGGTGACCTTTCTGATGGGTTTTAGTCGGAGGTGGTTTGGAAAAACCCAATGATGTAAGGAGGGAAAGTAGATCTGTTACATTAGCGTTATCTTCCTGTTCAAGGTGTAAATTAACATCACCAGCTAGAAAATTGTAGGCACAGCTACTGTCTTTATTCCATGGTCATCCAACAGCCCCACCGCTTCCTTCTTGGGTTGTTTCCCCTTAATATATCGAAAGAACGGCTTGAAGTTTTTTGCCTCTTTGACTATTTTTTCCTCGTGGTATCTTTTGGCCCCTCTTACCGCCTTATGGCACCTGCTTTGATGTTTGCTTTTTCCAATTTTCATCCGTTTTTGACTTTTTCCATTCCTTAAACGAAGTCTACTTGTCTCTGATCACTTCCTTCACCGCTACAGTGAGCCATGCTGGTTCCTTGTTCTTTTTCCTCTTGGATCCCATGTTGATACATGGTAAATATAGATTTTGCGCCTTGGTGACTGTGTCCTTAAAAAGGGACCATGCTTCCACTAGCGTTTTTACAGTGCTTATCCTCTTCTTAGTCTTCTTCCCTACCATGATTCTCATCCCTTCGTAATTCTCTTTTCGGAAGTTCAGTGCCATGGCCATCATTCTGGATCGATGTTTTGCCCCTGTGTCCAGATTGAAGTGGATCATATTGTGATCACTGTTTCCCAGCATCCCTTCTACTTCTACTCCTTGCGCTGGTCCTCGTAGTTCATTTAGAATTAAATCCAGAATTTCATTTCCTCTCATATTTTCCTTGACAAGTTGTTCCTAATTTAATTAATTGTGCTCCTCACTACTGTTTGGGTTTCTGCCAGGTCTTGTAACCTGGATTAGCCACTGTTAAAACAAGTTACTGGGCTAGATGGACCATTGGTCTAATCTAGTATGGCTATTATTTCTTATATTGTATTATATTGTAATTTTTTACCTTTTAGTTTTGTCCTCTGTTCTGTCTTGGTCCTTTTCTATCCTTTATTAATTATTTTTTAATTGTAAACTACTTAGATAATCACTGTATTGACATTGTGGTATATCAGATAAAGTTGGTGATGATATTGCTGTGTTTTCCCTACAGGTAGAACGTTTCTACCAGGAGGTACAGATCCCTGAGGCTCGATGCTTTTATGGATTTCAGATTCACATTGAAAATGTTCACTCTGAGATGTACAGCATGCTTATAGAAACCTATATCAAAGATCCACAGAAACGGTAATTGCTTCCTGAGGGGAAGTTATATAACTAGCCTATTTTATAGAATTTGCCTCTGTCCCCATGAGCACTGTCCCTATCCCTGTCTTATCCTCGCTGACTCTGTATCATGGACTGATTTTATATTTAAATCTTTAAGAGACAATATTCTGTATTACTAGACCAGCAACTCTCCAATCTCTACTGATCACGACACCAGACTACAAAACTTTCAGAAGAGAAATAAAAACCCTACTATTGAAGAAATCCATCAAGACAAACTAACACCGCAGGAAGCATTTCAATCTCCCCCAGATCCTACAACCTTCTAACTAAATTATCTATTTTATTATGACCCTGAAACAATGTCCAGATCTCCCCCTAAGTAATTTGCTCTACTTTGTAACTCTCCTGGAAATGTCCAGATAACCTCTTGTGTAATCTGCCTTGAACCATAAGTTAATGGCAGAATAAAAATCACTAATCTAATGTAATTACTGTTTATAAATCACAAAGAGTCCTCCATTTCAGTCTGGTTTAGGTACAGCCTTTCTAAATATTCAGTTGTATATATTTTTACATATCATCTGGGAAAGTAATTGGATTGTCTTTCAGACATGGGTGTAGAAGAGAACCTAAACTGTGTAGTGGATTGATAGGAAAATAATTGTCTTTTAAATGTTGGAAATGTTCCTTGATGCCAGCAACAATGGATGCATCTGTTGCAGTAACAGTAAGATGCTTGAGCAACTGGGCACATGATGGAAGGATGTTGCAAATGGTAGGAGTCTAATCAGCAGACAAGACTTTTTTGTTGCCACATCGAAGGCAGGCAAGACACAAATTATGTCATTTAACAGTACTTCGTATAAATTCAAAAGCAGCTTCTGCAGTTTTTTTTAAATCATTGAATTCAGTTGCTAATTGTCTAAGACAGTGTATGGCAAACTGTGTGCTTCAAAACACCAGCGAGGAGGAGAAGCACTGGCTGACTGCCTACAGGACGTGCCTCTCGCGGCGAGAGGCACATCCTGTAGGCAGTCAGCTGGCACCTCTGCTCTTCTCTGCACCTCTCCTCTTCCAGCACCCCACACTGGCGGTTCAGGATTCTGTCTGGAGGGCCTCTGCGCACGCTGATGACGATGTCACACATGATGTCTGCATATTTCCAGATGCCCTCCAGCTGCGGCCCCCAAATAAGTGTGCCATGGCTCTGGAGAGTTTGTGAGACACTGGTCTAAGATATGTTAAGTTTTTACATATTACTAGTCTCAAGTTTTTTGAAATTGACACATCCTGCCCCCACCCCCCCGGTTAACTGCATGTACCCATCTCCATGTTATTCTCTACTATGTGTGAAGGTCAAATAGGTACCTGTTTTGTGACTTTTTTGTTAAGATAATATTGATGCCTATGTGTCTTTAGGAATAGCCACTTAAAACTTGGAAACTACACAAAGCATAAGGATATGAATTTTGTTCTCCATTCCTTAAAGCCTGGAAAGATCTGAAGAGCTGAAAGACCAGGTATGGTCCTACTCAAACCAGTTTAACCTATGGACCAGGTGAGGCTCTGGTCCAGAGTACCTGTGAAAGAGAGCACCAAATGCTTGGGCCAGCAACATCATGTTTCTGTGTTAAGCCAGTGGTTCTCAACTGGCACAGAAAACAGCTATTTTTCCCCCTGCTTATAAAGTAGCAGTGTCTCCCTCCCCACCATGGATCCAGTACCTTTTCCTCAGTGTCTCTTAGCATCTGCAATCAAGCAAACCTGGACCAGGCTCGGTTCTCTGCGGCTGTCTTTCCCTTCGAGTTACTATCCTGCTGAACATTGAAAGTGCACTTTTTTGGTGATGGGGTGAATGTTGGAAACAGAGCTACTGGGCCATAAGAGTAAAAGAAAAAGAGGAGGGACATGAGTTGCTGGGGCAGAAGGGACAGAGAATCGCTGGATCATAAGGGGGATGGGGAAAGAGCGTTCATGGAGTGTTGGACATAGGGGTGAAGAAGAAGGGAGAGGGGACAAGGAAATTCTGGACTATGAGATGGAGGGGTGAAGTTGCTGGATCATAGTGTAAAGGAGGGAGAAAGAGAGGAGAGAGAGGGATGGGCAGTGGGGCTGGAGAGCTGTTAAACCAAACCTTCAACTCTGACTCCTGGAAAAAGTGAATTGATATTAGGTTATACATTTTTTTGTCCTAGATTTAAAATACTAGTAAATTTAACTTATATTTACTAGTACTTTAAATCCAGGACAAAAAAAAATCCTATGCAAGTGTAAAGTGATAGAATTGCAGTATATAAGCTGTTATTATTATTATTATTTACCATATATAGTGATATCTTGGAATCCGAATGCCCCAGAACTCGAACAACTTGAAATTTGAGCAAATTTTGCCCCAGAATCCGAATGCTGCTTTGGAATCTGAATGCCCTGCATGTTGTTCGTATGTGTTTGTGCATACGTTTCCCCAGCGCTCGGGCTACCCATACATCATTCAGTTCATTGTCAGAAGCTGTAATGAAAGCATCTCATGTGATTTTCACCTTTCTTTAGTGTATTGAGGAAAATACTGTATTATTATTATTTGTTAATATTTTACCTTAAAATCCAGTGTATTTACTGTTAAAATTTGAGTTCATGGGATCCAGGAATGGATTAATCTAGTTTCTATTATTTTAAACTAGTCTTTAAGTCCATTACATTAACGGTTGCTAGAATAGATGTGTGTGTGTGTGTCTGTCCTTCTTTCTGTCTCTCTCTTTCCTCGGCTGTCTACCACCACCCCTTGCCTGCTCCCCCTGTCCAGCAGTAGCCCTTCTCCATTCCTTTTACCTCCCCCGTGTCCAGCAGCACCCCTTCCCTACTCCCTCTGTCCAGAAGTAGCCCTTCTACCTTCCTTTTACCTCCCCCCTATCAAGCAGCACCCCTTCACTGCTCCCCCTGTCCAGTACCCCTTCTCCTTTCCCTGCTCCCCCTGTCCAGCATCCGCTAGTCCAGGCAGCCTTGGGGCTTTTACTAGGCCGGCCCACCTCGCATTATTGAAGTAGGCCAGCCTAGCAAATTCCCCACAGCTGCAATATTAAACCGTGGCTGCTGCGTTTGCTGGTCTGGGGGTGACAAGAGGCATTGCGGTAGCGCAGGAAGTCATCCGGCATCGGAGATCAGGGCAGAAGGCAGGCAGTACACATATGCAGCACGGAAGCACACCACGGTGGCAGGGATCATAGCATCGTAAGTGCACATGCGAACTTAGGGTTTTATTATAGAGGATGGGAAAAATTGTCTTGGAACTCGAGTAGGGTTCTGGAACGGATTAAGTTCGGATTCCAAGGTATCACTGTATTATAATGTTGTAACTTTTTATTTTGAAACTGGAGTGGGAATTGGTACATTTTTACTGACTCCATCTCCACAGCTCTGAAGGGCAGATCAGGTTGATACTGAGAATATTGAGCTATAAGAGTATAGGAAGGAAGAAAAAGGGGAGATCCTGGGCATTGTGGATCCATGTGGGAGAGACCATGGGAGTTCTCAGAGAGATGAATAAGAGCAGGATGGTGAATGCAGAGAGCTGAACTGTTATAATAGGAAGTGAGTGAAAGAGGGTGGAGTAGGAGGCCAGGGAAGGAATGAGACAGGAGAGCTAGAGTGAGAGGAATAGATGGAAATTAGATAGGTACATGAAATATAGGTGGAGGACTGAAGTATGAGAGGTGAAATTTGAGTAGGCAGACAGAAAAGAGAGAAAGAGAAAATACGTCAAAGATGGATGTATTAAAGTAACAGCAGAAGTTGGGAAGTACCTCAACTTCAGAACTGGGTTTGCTAGTTACCATCTTTAGCACCTATCCGTTCTGTTTTTCTCTATCTGCTGTGGCCTGAGCGTTCCCAATGAGGAAGAACTAGGTGGAGCTACGAGCTCGGTGTCTGATGCCAGTGGATAACATAAGATGCATCTCCACCATTTCTTGCCAGCTAGACAGCGGTGACCAGACAGTGCTACCAACTTCAGAACTGGGCTTGCTAGTTACCATCTTCAGCATCTACCCATTATGTTTTTCTTCATCTGCTGTGGCCTGAGCGTTTCTGGTGGGGAAGAAGTGGGTGGAACTATGGGTTCAGTGTCTGATGCCAGTGGATGACATCTGCTCCATCTCCACTACTTCTTGCCATAGACGCCGGCGGCAGCTCATGGACGGTACTTTGTGTAAGACATGAGCTGAAGGCTTAGTGAGCCCCTTGGAGAGTCCTAGGAGAATCTCTGGGTTTTTGGTTATCTTGTATATCTGATTAGGTGGTATTTTGTATTTTTAATAGTGTGTTCTGCTAGTGATCTGTCCAAGATTCCTGTTATTCTGGGCCAGACGCAATATGGTGACTTAAGGGTGTTTTTTGGGGTGTAAAGGATAGGATAAGTTGCTTAAGTTCCATTTCTATTTCTTCTAATAAATCAGTAAGGTTGTAAGGGAGGCTTTGGAATGTTTAGTCTTTTCTATTGGTCAGAATAAAAGCATGTTCTGATCTATAGAGCTCCTTATTCTCCAATGAATGTTTTTGAAGATTTATTAGCTGCTAGTGTTAAATTAGCTGTGACATATAAGTGTATTGTGGTATTAGGGGATTTTAATTTTACTACTTACCCTGATGTTAGTGGTACTTCATTAGATTTTATTTTGACTTTATCTGATTTGGTTTTTATTCAGTTGTTGAATTTTCCTACTCACACTTTGGGCCTTGTATTTGATCTAATTTTTGTTTTGGGTACTTCTGAGTCAGTACCATTAACTGATCATCGGCTTATTGTTTTTAATTTTATGTCTGGGGTGGACTGGTTGTTGATCACAGTGTACCTTTGGCAACTAAAGTGCATAATCCAAATTCAGTTGACCTTGAGGCTTTTGTTCTTGGTATTTCAAAAATTTATGATAAACTGAGTGATAATTAATATTTATTGGGTGAGGCAGGTACACTTTGGAATACTGAGGTTCAGAATTTATATGAAAACTTAGCCACTTTTAAGGTATCTAAAATAAAATAATATAAACAATGATGATTTTAGGACTTTGAAGTGAGAACTGAGGAAAACAGAGACTTATGACCTCACCTGGAGTATTGTGTTCAATTCTGGTCTTCTTATCTCAAGAAAGATATAGCGGCACTAGAAAAGGTTCAAAGAAGAGCGACCAAGATGATAAAAGGGATGGAACTCCTCTCATATTAGCGTTCAAAATATTTCATAAAATGATTCCTGATTATATTTCTGAGTTTCCAGGCTATGTTCCAACATATTCTTTACGTTCTTCAAATGAAGCAATTATGTGTTCCTTTAGCTAGACTAGATATGGGCAACTCCGGTCCTCAAGGGCCAGAATCCAATTGGGTTTTCAGGATTTTCCCAATGAATATGCATGAGATTTATTTGCATGCACTGCTTTCAATGCATATTCATTGGGTAAATCCTGAAAACCCGAATGGATTCCGGCCCTCGAGTACCGGAGTTGCCCATGTCTGAGCTAGACTATTTTGTTTAGAAACATCTTATTTTATTTTAAAAATTTATATACTGCCTGTTACCAAGCAGTGTCCAATAAAACATACATATCATTAAGACACATATCATTACAAAGACGAGAACATCTTACTTTACATCTTCATCTTGTAAGTGAGCCTACTCTGTCTTTATGACAGAGTTGTAGAACCCAGCTCCTTTTGATGTTAGATCATTGGATGAAATACTGTACTTTCATTTTGCAAGGCAGTAAAAACTTACCTGTTTTCAATTTAATTTCATCATTAGATGAAATACTTGCAATTTGCAATGGCAGAAATGTATTTGTTCTAATTTTTATTTTTTTATGAATTTATTGTATTTTCATCCTGATTTTATGTACAGTACACCCCCACAAATTCGCAGACTCAGTAATTCGCGGGTTTTTCCATGCTAGCGTTATCGCTCTCCCCTCCCTGTGGTCCACCATCACTTCCTGGTCTCCTTCCTGGACCGCCGGCCGCGATCCGCCTGCTGTCCTTCAGACACCCTCTTCCTTCACCACCCATCTCATGTCCCGCCTTGCCAGAAACAGGAAGCAACCTCGGAAGAGGGCGGGACCCCAGAGAAGATAATGATGTGGGTGATCTTGGGACGAGAAAATACTGTACAGGGTAATTTTCAGTATTCGTAGTTTTTTTAAATTCATGGGGGCTCCAGGAATGTAACCCCCGCAAATTTGGGGGGAATACTGTATTTCTTTTTTTTTTATCATTCTTAATTTTGGGGTTCTGTATTTAGTTTTAATTTGTTTTTTTTATTTGGTTGTTAAGCTTATATATTACTGTCTGATTTATTGTGAATGTCTTGCTGTAACCCGTTCTGGGCTTCTTGCGAGGATGGGCTAAATAACCAAATAAATAAATAAACATGGAAAAAGAACAAGTGGATATCACCCACTGGAAAGAAAACAGAAGATTTGATAAATTAGAAGAGAGAAACTGGGCCCAACATGCTTGGAAAAATAAAATACTAAGAAAACAAAGGTAGAAAAAGTGTTTTGTTTAGAATCTATTAGGTGGAATATGTTAACTTTGGGGAATGTGCATCAAGGATGTCTTTGAATTTGTTGGAAATGCATTTCTGGTTTTATTTCTTTTGTTGCTGGGATAGGGGAAGGGAGAAAGAGACAGAAGATTCTGGGTGAGAGAGCAAAAGAAGGAGATACTGTATTAGTGGGGAGAGGGAATAGAAAGACAACCACAGAGAGAAGGTAGGATGGGAGGAAAGAGAGAGACAGACAGGAGATGCTATATGGTTTGGCATTGATAATAATGTCTCTAATTGGTTCTGAGGGTTTCTAACATTGCATACTTATCCAGTATTTGCAAACAACACACATTCCAGCACTTGGAGTAACCCTTGCAGTGTCCCTAGGGTTCCCCGCTTTCCCCTTTTGCTTTTAATCTATATTTGTCCTCCCTCGGTTCTAGAGTATCCCATTTAGGGATTAAGCTGTTAGCTATGCTGATGACATAACTATTTTGATCCCCACTTCAATTTCACATATCAGTCATGTTATAGCTGAAGTTTTTGAGATAATTGAAAAATGGATGCTCAAATTCAAACTAAAATTAAACCCAGAGAAGAAAAATAATTATTTATGTATTTATCTGCCATCATCTACTTTGTTACTATGTTACTATATGTTCGATGCCTTCGATGTGCCATTGAGAGCGTCAGCACAGTCCATCACTATGAGGTGGCAAACATGACTAAGAGTGTCTGATTTGGATGCAAATGTCTAAGAATTCTTAGCAAACTTGCTTAGGAGACAAGCTGTTTGAGGATAAGATTGAGCAGACTACTCAAAAATCACCAAAGCACGTTCCCACTGACGCGGTCCTGCCCCTCCTCTAACGTACGGGATTGTGTCAGAAGGAACATGCTACTGAGGTCAACAGTGGTCTGCGAGGTTCACTACAGCCGGCCAGCGATCTTCAGCTAGTTGCTTTGAAGAGGAGACCAGGCAGACGTGAGTGAAGAATGGCAGCGGTACATGCTGGCGGGCCAGATTTAGTATAAAGTTGAAAATGTTTGGCGGGCCAATTTTTAACACTCCGCGGGCCAGAGTTTGCTATATCTGCTCTACACAGATGGGAAAAGGGGCAATGTCTGGAAAGTAGTATATACTAATGCTCGAAGTATGGGAAACAAGATTCGTGCTCTAGAAGCTGTGATGGAAGAAGAGGAGTTGGGTATAGTGGCGATCACAGAGACATGGTTCACAGAGAACCATGACTGGGATATAGTTATACCAGGCTATAATCTGTTCAGGAAAGACAGGATAGGAAGAAAAAAAGGAGGAGTAGCGTTATATGTTAATGAACATATTAAAGCCACACAATTGCAGAATCTGCAGTGCAAGGAAGAGGCACTGTGGATCAATTTGGAAAGAGGGAATGGTGAATATATTTACATTGATGTGATATACAGGCCTCCTTCACAGATGGAAGAAGTAGATAGAGATTTTATAATAGACATTCAGAATATATCTAAAAAAGGGGAAGTCTTGCTAATAGGTGATTTTAATAAGCCGGATGTTGATTGGGGTATCCCTATTGCAGGGTCTTCTAGAAGTAGGGAGATTCTGGATTCTCTACAAGGAGAACTGTTCCAGCAGTTGGTAATGGAACCCACATGGGATGGTGTCATACTGGATTTAGTTCTTACAAACGGGGAAAGTGTTTCTAATGTTACAGTGGGTGATCATCTGGCATTCAGTGATCACTGCATGGTATGGTTTAATATTAAGATGGGTATAAAGAGGGCTCATTCAAAAGCAAAGATTCTAGACTTTAAAAAAACTATCTTTGTTCAGATGGGGGTTTACGTCAAGGAATTATTGTCTGGATGGGAACGTCTTGGAAATGCGGTGGGCAAAACTGAAAGGAGCGATTGTAAGGGTGACAAATCTTTTGGGGGCAAGTAAGTAAAAGGAAAAGAAGGCCACTTTGGTTCTAAAAAGTAGTAGCTGAGAAGGTAAGGAATAAGAGGTTAGCTTTCATAAACTACAAAATATCGCAGAAAGAGGAAGACAGGCAAAAATATCTGGAAAAGTTAAGAGAGGTTGGTCATGTAGTCAGGAAAGCAAAGATGCAAATGGAAGAAAAAATAGCTGACACGGTAAAACTGGGAGACAAGACATTTTTTAGATATATTAGTGATAGAAAGAGGTACAAAAGTGGCATTGTGAGACTCAAAGGTGAAGAGGAGGAATATGTAGAAGCTGATAAAGAAAAGGCCGAATTGCTTAACAGATATTTATTTCTGTTCTGTGTTCACAGCTGAAGCGCCGGGAGCAGGACCACAGAAGACAAATGTGAATAGGGATGGAGGAGTAATAGACCCTGATTGATTTTCAGAGGGTTGTGTTCGTGAGGAGCTAGCTAAAATAAAGGTAGACAAAGCAATGGAGCAGGATGGTGTACATCCTAGGGTGTTGAAGGAACTTAGGGAAGTTCTGGTAGCTCCGCTGACTGACCTTTTCAATGAGTATTTAGTCAGGAGTGGTACTGGAGGACTTGCGAAGGGCGGATGTGGTCCCTCTCCACAAAAGTGGAAGTAAGGAAAGAGTAGGGAATTATAGGCTGATAAGTCTGACTTCTGTGGTAAGCAAATTAATGGAAACACTTTTAAAACAGAGAATGGTCAAGTTTCTGGAATCCTGTGGCTTACAGGACTGGAGGCAACATGGATTCACTAGAGGTAGGTCTTGTCAGACAAATCTGATCAATTTCTTTGACTGGGTGACCAGAGAATTGGATAGCGGATGTGCGCTAGATGTGGTGTATTTAGATTTTAACAAAGCCTTTGACAGTGTACCAAATAGACGTCTAATAAATAAACTTGAGTGCCCTTGGGATGGATCCCAAAGTGACGGGCTGGGTCAGGAACTGGTTGAGTGGAAGGCGACAGAGGGTAGTGATCAATGGAGATCGCTCTGAGGAAAGGGATGTTACCAGTGGCATGCCTCAAGGTTTTGTTCTTGGGCCTGTTCTTTTTAACATTTTTATAAACGATATTGCTGAAAGGTTGTCGGGAAAATCTGCAATAGGGTAGACCCGCTGGATGGTGTGAATAACATGAAGAAAGATCTGGCAAAGCTTGAAGAATGGTCTGAAATTTGGCAGCTAAAATTTAATGCTAAGAAATGCAAGGTCATGCATTTGGGCTGCAAAAACCCAAGGGAACGGTACAGAATAGGGAGTGAAGAGCTTACGTGCACGGCAGAAGAGTGAGACTTGGGTGTGATTGTATGTGATGATCTTAACTGGTAAAACAGGTTGAAAAGGTGACAGCGAAAGCTAGAAGGATGCTAGGTTGTATAGGGAGAGATATGGCTAGTAGGAAAAAGGAGGCTTTGATGCCCCTGTATAAGACTTTGGTGAGACCTCATTTAGAATATTGTGTGCAATTCTGGAGGTCACACCTTCAAAAAGATATGAAAAGGATGGAGTCGGTCCAGAGGAAGGCTACTAAAATGGTATGTGGTCTTTATCATAAGGCGTATCAGGACAGACTTAAAGATCTCAATCTGTATACTTTGGAGGAAAGGCAGGAGAGGGGAGATATGATAGAGACATTTAAATACCTTTGTAATGTAAATGCGCATAAGTCGAGTCTCTTTAATTTGAAAGGAAACTCTGCAATGAGAGGGCATAGGATGAAGTTAAGAGTTGATGTGCTCCAGAGTAATCTAAGGAAATATTTTTTTTTACAGAAAGAGTGGTAGATGCTTAGAACAGTCTCCCAGAAGAGGTGGTGAAGACAGAGACTGTGTCTGAATTCAAAGGGGCCTGGGATAGGCACATGGGATCTCTTCGAAAGAGAAAGAAATCATGGTTACTGCAGATTGGCAGATTAGATGGGCCATTTGGCCTTTATCTGCCATCATGTTTCTATGTTTCAACAAATATTTAGTCAAAGAGAAATTTCAAATGATCTCCTTGGGAACCCTTTATCCACTTTTGGAGAAGAATGACTGGCTTTGCTCTCTTGATATCTAAGAAGCCTACATACACATCCCCATCCTCCCAGCCCTCCTATTCACTTTCAAATAGGAACTCATTGTTTCCAGTACAAAGTGTTACCTTTCGGACTAGTGTCAGCACCCAGAGTATTCACAAAATGTTTAGCTGTGGTGGCTGCAACACTCCGCTTTTACAGCTTTCATGTATTCCCTTATCTGTATGACTGATTGATTACAGTCCCATCCTGGTGAAGCTGCACTCCACACATTGACTCTGAATTGACTCCCCAGTCATTAGTAGCGTTATAAAAGCTTTCGATAAACATTGGACTGTAAATGTGTTTTTGGCTTACTACCTAAATTGGATTAAGCCTAATAGAACTTCTACTCACCTATTCCTGTCATTTGATCCTAACAGGCTGGGAACTCCGGTAACCAAGAGAACAATTTCTATATAGTTAGCGGGCTAGGCTACCGCTGGAAGGTCGTATCACAGCACATAAAGTAAGAGCAATGCAAATTTCAGTAGCTTATCTACATTCCACTCCTATTGCAAACAGCATTATTTATTTACTATGCTAGGCAACCTCAGTACTAAGATACTGCAGGTTGGTGACTCCTGTGTTAAATCAAGGAGCAATAAAAGCTAAGTTTTATAGCATCTGTTACTGGTGTTTAGCATTCTCTGGTTAAAGACTAATAGGTCCTTTTACTAAGGTGCGCGAACCGATTTATCGCGCGCTAAATGCTATCGTGTCCATAGAATATAATGGACGCACTAGCATTTAGCATGCGCTAAATCAATTAGCATGCCTTAGTAAAAGAGAGGGTAACTGATATGTAGGGTAGGAATTTAAAAAAATCATGATTTGTTTGCGAGCTCCCAAATTTATGCAAACTATTTTAATGTGAGCCTCATGTTGAACCTTGCTAAGGGTTAGATTTGTTCTATACAATAAAATTACAGGATCATTTATTTACTTTTTTTTTTTTTTTATTACTTCCATGAAAAGCAAACTAAATTATAGCAATAAGTTTTAAGCAGATGCTTTGAACTGCTCCAAGTTAGGTAATTTGAGACAACCCCCCCCCCCTCCCCTTTACAAAACAGTAAGTGCAGTTTTTAGCTCCAATGCTCAAAGAATTCCTATGAGTGTCGGAGCTGTTACCACTGCAGCCGGCACTAAACACCGTGCTAAGGTTTGGTAAAAGGGGGTGAAAATAATTATACTATGTTAATTATACAGTTTTCTATTTAGATAATTGCTGACATTTTTTTCCCCTTTATGCAATTTTTCAGGAAGACTTTATTTAATGCAATTGAAACCTTGCCTTATGTGAAGCAGAAAGCAGAATGGGCTTTGCAATGGATAACAGACAAAGAATCCACTTTTGGTAATCTATTTCCTAATTGTTTCAAGTACATATTTTGCTGTTGTAGAAACTGGAGTATGAAAACATGTACTGCTTCATTCTGGATTATGAAAAGTTGCAAATGAACAGGTAAGCCTGATATACCAAGAATTATGAAAGTGGATCATAATACAGTGGTGCCTCACACAACGAACTTAATTGGTTCCAGGAGCAAGTTTGTTATGCGAAAAGTTCGTTATGTGAAACGCGTTTTCCCATAACAATACATGTTAAAAAAAATAATTCGTTCTGTAGCATAAAATATGCTAAGATGACATAAAAAAAGATAAATTTATCTTGTTAGAGCTGGTGTTAGACACAACTGGGGACTGCAAAGTCCAGGCAGAGGCTTACGGCTCTCTTTGACCAGGGGGGACAGTTGCCCTAGTTGCACTACCCTAACCCTATTCCTGCTATGTGTGACTGTGGTATTCTGTTAGCATGATATTTCTGTGTAGCATTCTATAATAATTTGGCTTATTCAATTTTCTTGATAGTAGAGGGGATATATGTGAAGGGGAAGGGAGACAGGGGTTTTGTTGATCCTTGCTGTGTATTATAATCACCCCCACATACTCCCCAGTACCTTTTTAATCATCCCCCCTCGGTACCTTTTTTAATTCCTCCCATCTTTCCCAGCCAGTGGCGTACAGGCCAGAAGCGCAGAGATCAGGAGCAATTCCTCTGCACGCCTGTGTGGGCCCATGCCGATCTCCGAATGGCTGCAGTTAGTTCTTGTGAGTCCCGCGAGAGCTGACTGCAGCCATTCAGAGATCAGCGCAGGCCCAGGCAGTAGCACAGAAGGCTTGCTCTTGATCTCTGCACTTCTGGCTGGGAAATTTGCTAGACCACCAGTTACGAGTGAGCGGGTGAGATTAAAGTTGCAGCAGTGGTGGCTTTTTTAAAAAAATATGTGGCGGCGGGGGGAGGTTTAAAAATATGCGGTGGCGGCAGAGGCTTAAAAATATGCAGCAGCGGCGGCAGGGGGGTTTAAAATATGTAGCGCCACTGCACAGGGAGCCAGGCGGAGAGAGGGCAGTTAAGGATGCAGCTCGGGCGACTTCGTTGTGTGAAACGAAGTTCGTTGTGGGAAGCAAGACCTGAAGTTCGTTGTGCGCAGCGTTCTCTGTGCGAGGCGTCCGTTATGCGAGGCACCACTGTATTCTGATGAGGGGGGTCATTGTGTGGTTACATTATGTTTTTTTAAGTTTCTAATTTTCTGTGAATACATATATTTACTGTTGAATAAATTCTGTGTATTTGTCCCTGTTAACCGTATCCTTCTCCCCTGCCAACTCCAGACTCCATCCCTTCTATCCAGGGCAGGATTAATTCGTCGAGGGCCCCTAGGCACATAAGTACACTGCCCACCCCACCATGCTCCCAGGCGGAAACAGGAAGCTGCGTCAGAGGGAAGCTTTGGGCAAGCAGCACCGCTTGCACAATTACAGTTCCCGTTGCCTTTCTTACCCACGTTGCTTGCTTGTCTTACTTTCCGTCGATGGGGGGGGCACGTTGTCGATCGTGGGGGGCCCGCGTTGCCGATCGATGCTGGAGGGGCCCATCGCCGTTTGGAAAAAACAATGTTGATGCCCTCCTTCATCGAGCCCCCCTGACCTTTTTGGGCCCTAGGCATGTGCCTACTTGACCTATTGGTTAATCCTGCCCTGCTTCTATCTTGTTATGCAACAGACTGCCTGGCTCCATCTCTTGCAGTATTCAAATACAAGCTAAAAGCCCACTTTTCAAGGCTGCTTTTATAACAAGAAAATATATCATATAAATAGATATTAATTTTGGGGAATGGCCTTACCTACATTGTAAACCAGCACTGTATAATATTTAAGAACAGATACTTAGAGTATTTAAGGAAGAACTAGAATTGTATTTTATGGAGCAAGTTAATTTACAATACTATGTAGGCAATGCAATAATTTTAGCTCTAAATGTAGGAATCTTTAAAGAAGAAGAAAGTACCACAAGACAGAATATTTTTAGAGAGAAGACCGGCTGATTAATTATGCTGGGAGAAAGTAAGTCATTTGGTAATGGAGGTCTTGTGCCTGCAGAGGATAGCTTGCAGAGATGATGGTTCTTTGCTGGAAGAAGGTTTTCAGTTGCAGAATAGCTGGGAGTGGAACATGGAGACTTAGATACAGAGGAAATGTCAAGCAAGGTGTGTTTCACATAGAGAATGACACGGGGACACATTTTTCCCCATTCCTGCAGGAACTCAATTTCCCTGTCCCATTCCTGCGAGTCAGTTGAGACGCACAATTTTCAGGGCAGCAGGTACCTCCATGCGTTTCCTTTTTGGGGGAGGAATGTCATCAAAGACTTTGAGCCTCTCCAGGGCAACCTGGCCATGCTTCATCTTATGTGGCAGCATGCTTCTGACTGCCACCCTTTCTGCATAAATCTATTTTCTTAGATTACTCCTGAGCCCTTTCATTCTGGAGCTTTTTTTCAAATGAAAGAGACTTGCCTCACACACATTTATGCCATGTAAATATTTAAACATCTCTATCCTCTCTTCCCTCTCCTGCCTTTCCTCCAAAGTATACAGATTGAGATCTTTAAGTCTGTCCTGATACGCCTTATGATAAAGACCACATACCATTTTAGTAGCCTTCCTCTGGACCGACTCCATCCTGTTTACATCTTTTTGAAGGTGCAGTCTCCAGAACTGTACACAATATTCTAAATGAGGTCTCACCAGAGTCTTATACAGGGGCATCAATACCTCCTTTTTCCTGCTGGCCATACCTCTCCCTATGCACCCTAGCATCCTTCTAGCTTTCGCCGTCAGCTTTTCATAAGAACATAAGAATAGCCTTACTGGAACAGACCAAAGAGTACCAACATTCCATGTTTGGCCATCGTAAGATCATCACATACTATCACTCCCAAGTCCCGCACAGGGCAGGCAGGGACAGACAGAGCAGGCAGGCCTAGAGGCTGGCAGGCAGGTAGGGACAGAGCACAGGGCAGGGAGGCCCCCCCCCCCCCCGGTACCTTTTTTTAATTGCGGCAGGGCCCCTCTTCCGTACCTGTTCTTAAATGTGGCAGGACCCCCCCCCCATATTTGTTTTTAATCACGGCAGGGCCCCCCCATACCTGTTTTTAATCACGGCCGTGCCCCTCGTACCTATTTTTAATCATGGCAGGATCCCCCTCCACCCTCCCCAATGGTACCTGTTTTTAATCACGGCAATTCCCTCACTGGATGGCTGCGGTAGCGAGAGGCAGTTGCGAGAACTGGCAGCAGCCATTCAGGCAGCGGCGCAGGACCAGGCAGGCATGTGAAAAGCTCACGCCTGCCTTGTTCACCATTCTGCCTCTCGCTGCCACAGCCATCCAGCAAGGGAAGCGCCGGGATTAAAACATGTACTAGGGGGGGGAGGTTGTGATATTCGCTCCATAAGATGTACCCTTATTTCTACCCACTTTATTGGGGAAAAAAGTGCATCTTATGGAGCGAAAAATACGGTAAATATAATTTTTCTACTACCAAAATTTAGACCCTTGTGGAGAAGGGGTTGAGGGGTCAACTTTGATTAAAAAAATAATTGCAGTAAATCAGTTGTAGAATAACAACACTCATGTGATGTGCTTTATGGCTAGGTTTCCACTTTCATATTTTGATTAAATTTATCTTGTGTACCAGGGGAGAGACTAGTTGCTTTTGCTGCTGTGGAAGGAATCTTTTTCTCAGGATCTTTTGCTGCCATCTTTTGGCTGAAGAAAAGAGGTCTCATGCCTGGACTGGCTTTCTCCAATGAGCTTATAAGCAGAGATGAGGTAGGATGTTTAAACTAATTGCATGCACTATAAGAACTTAAGAATAGCCTTACTGGGTCAGACCAATGGTCCATCTAGCCCAGTATCACGCCTTCACGGAGGCCAATCCAAGTCACAAGTATCTGGCAGAAACCCAAATAGTAACAGCAGTCCATGCCACCAATCCAGGGCAAGCATTGGCTTCTCCCATGTCTGTCTCAACAGCAGACTATGGATTTTTTTTCCAGGAACTTGTCCAAACCATTTTTAAAACCAGCTACATTAACCACTCTTACCACATCCTCTGGTAACACATTCCAGATCTTAACTAAACTCTGAGTGAAAAAATATTTCCTCTTATTAGTTTTAAAATATTACTCTGTAACTTCATTGAGTGTCCCCTAGTCTTTGTAAATCTTGATGCAGTGAAAAATTGATCCACTTGTATACATTCTACACCACTCAGGAATTTATAGACTTCAGTCATATCTCCCCTCAGCTGTCTCTTTTTCAAGCCCTAACCTTTTTAGTCTTTCCTCATATAAGAGGAGTTCATCCCCTTTATCAACTTGGTCACTCTTCTTTGAACCTTTTGTAGTGCTGCTATATCTTTTTTGAGTTAAGGAGACCAGAACTGAATGCAATACTCAATGTGAGGTCGCACCATTGAGCGATACAGAGGCATTATAACATTCTTAGTCTTATTTACCATCACTTTTCAGATAATTCCTAGCATCTTGTTTGCTTTCTTGCCCACCGCCACACATTAGACAAAAGGTTTCAGTGTATTGTCCACAATGATATCCATATCTTTTTCTTGAGTACTGGCCTCCAAGGTGGACCCTAGTATCTGGTTTGGATTATTCTTCACTTTGCATTTGTCCACATTAAATTTGATTTGCCTCTTGGGCGCCCAGTCTTCCAATTTCCTAAGGTCTTCCTGCAATTTTTGACAATCTGCATGCATTTTAACAACTTTGAACAGTTTAGTATCATCTGCAAATTTAATCACTTCACTCGTAGTTCTAATTTCCAGATCATTTATAAATAAGTTAAATAGCACCGATCCCAGTACAGATCCCTGTGGCACACCTCTATTTACCCTCCTCATTGAGAAAAATGGCCATTTAACCCTACCTTTAATTTTTGGTCCGATAACCAATTCTTAATCCGCAAGTGAACATTGCCTCCTATCCCATGAATCTTTAATTTTCTCAGGGGTCTCTCATGATGAACTTTGTCAAAAGCTTTCTGAAAATCTTGATAAACTACATCAACCAGCTCTCCTTTATCCACATGTTTATTCACACCAAAGAAGTCAAGCAAATTGGTGAGGCATTCCCTCCCTTGGCTGAACCAAAGCTGACTCTGTCTCATTAAATCATGTTTGTCTATATGTTCCACAATTTTATTTTTTTATAATTGTTTTCACTTTTTTGCCTGGCACCAAGGTCAGGCTTACCAGTCTATAATTCCATGGATCTACCCTGGAACCCTTTTAAAAAATTGATGTGACATTGGCTACCCTCCAATCTTCAGGCACTGCAGACAATTTTAGCGACAGGTTACAGATCACTAACAACAAATCGGAATTTCATGTTTGAGTTCTTTCAGTACCCTGGGATGTATACCATCTGGTCCAGGTGTTTTATCACTCTTTAACTTATAGATTTGGCTTTGTACATCTTCAGGTTCACAGAAATTTATTTCAATTCCTCTGCCTCATTACCCTTGAAAACCATTTCCAATTCAGGAAGATTTCTTACATCTACTTCTGTACAGATCGAAGCAAAGAATTCATTCAGTCCCGTTTGGCTTTCACCATTTTTAAAACCTCTCTATTGCTACTCCCTAAATGTTCTGATTTAACAGTATCCTTCTAATTGGGTCAAGGGCCTATAAATCAGAGATCATGCCAGGAGCTGGGTGGAAGGGAGGGAATTAAAGTCTAAACTGAAGCTTCTTGTGCCTATTAGTTGTGCTTTATACTGATACTATAGAAATTTTGAATTAGCCCCTGGAAATGCTAGCCAGTATACACTAATTACCGAGACGTCTGTGCTAAGAAAAAAAGCATAAAAACTATCCCTAAAACTCCCTTGCTAAATGAGTAATGGCCAGATTCACTAAAGATAGTGGAGTCAATCGCTGTTGGCTGATTTCTGACTGATTTTAAAACAGCGATTGATTCACTATCAAGTTTGCATGCAAATGATTTGAGACCTGACAGTAATGATAGGAGAAGCAGCCTCTTGTCACTGCTGTGAGGGCTTCTGCCAACTTTTAAAATTTTTTTTTCAATCGGGCATATATTTTGCGTGTTTTACACACGCAAAATAGCGGCCCGATTTAAATTTTTTTTTTTTCATAAAAAGCCCCCCCACCCTCTCCCAACAAGTGCCCTCTTCCCCCTCCCTCCCCGAACCAAAAAAAAAAGTGTGCCTCCTCTTCGCCGATGCCCAACACCGCTTTTAAAATTATGGCAGGAGGGTTCCCACTCCCTCCTGCCATCTCTACTACTCCCGTACCTTTAAACAGTTGGGAGCAGGAGAGGTACTCAGTCCCTCCTGCTCCAGGCCTCCTCCAATGAGTGTGTGGCCTTAGGCCCCACACCGGTGCATCATGTGATGCACGGGGAGAGACCTAAGGTCCTGATTGGCTGAGGGGCCTGGGGTGCCTCCGCTAATCAGGGACTTTCTTAGGGAGGAGTCTAAGAAGTCCCTGATTGGCCATTGTTTTTGGACAATCAAGGAATTCCTTAGACTCCTCCCTAAGGAAGTCCCTGATTGCCTGAGGCGCCAATCAGGGCCTTAGGTCCCTCCCCATGCATCACATGCCTAAGGCCGCACTCATCAGAAGAGGAGGCCTAGAGTAGGAGGTACTGAGCATCCCTCCTGCTTCCAACTATTTAAAGGTACAGGGAGGAGGTGGGCTGGGCCGATGGCGGATTTGCCAGTAGGTTATGACAGTTTTTAGTGATGAGATTTGGTGCTCATGAGCAACAAGCTTTCCCCACTTTATCCTTATCAACCAACAAGGGGACACAATCAACAAAATGTGCCAAACAGGTCCCTTGTTGGTTGATAAGGAAGATGTGGGGAAAGCTTGTTTATGTAGCAACGGTTAAGGAATAGTGAGCTGATACCTATGAGACTTTCGATGATCTTAAGCTAAGTAATTTTTCTAATACTTGTATGCAAGCTGTTTTTTGGAAAGTAATAGTGGAAGTTGTTTTTGTGATATCATTTTGGAACCATGACTTAAATATTTTTGGATTTTATTTGATTTTGGAAAGGATTGCAATTAGTTGACTATGCGCATCAGTTTTTTGTAGAACAAGTTTTTTCTTACAGAGTGGAGTTTTTAATTCTCTTCTTTTTTTTTCCTGCTGCTTATTGTGAAGCCAATGATGATACTTTGGGACTTCTTTTAAAACATTTTATAGTAGCTTTGCTACTTGTTGCTAGAGCTTTGAGGCTTCATTTGCTATTTAAATGTAGTAGCCATTTGTATTGATAAATTGTCTTGTATAATTTTATTCAGTATCTAAACTTGTGTTCTAGTTCAATAGGGATGGTATGCTGAATGAACCAAGGGTCTTGCATCCTCTCCCGCGAGCCTGTTGCAGGAGATACTGATCATTGTCTTCAGTACCTACTCTTTCTCCATGCTCTCTGCTGCCCCGTTATTTCTTCTGCAAGTGAGCCTGCAGGAGCAACTATGATCTGCTCAGTCTTCTTTTTTGATTTTCATGTAATTTTTGTGGTTTTTCATGGTATTTTATGTTCCTGTTCAGCTCCAGTGACTGCCTAGCCTGTGTAAGAGGAGCAGATTCCTGTCACCTGCTCAGCCAGCCTGATGGAACTGTAGAGCTCAGAGGTTTCCCCTGCTGTTTGTTCACTCTTTGGCTTGATCAGGAGTGTAGCGCTGGCTGTAAGGGTACAATTTGCATTTCTTTGAAAAGCACACGTGGTGTTTGAATCCTGATCCTGGGGATGGAAGCTCAGTCAGTCTGTTGCCCGACTGGCAGCTGAAGATTCTGAAGAGGCAGCTTTCCTGGTGGCAGAGGTCCTCTCCTTATTCCAGCTACGCTGCAAGGAGCCTGCCTTGTGGGCTGTGAGTAGGGCTGTCACAGCCCACAAGGCAGTTGGGGGGGCCTGAAAGTTTGTTTTTTGAGATTATATTTTGTTTTAGCCTTGTTCCCCTACCCCAATCCTAAAATTTCTGGGTTTTTAGGTCCTCTGATGGAGTTACAGCTGTTTTTTTAGCAAGAAATCCTGGCGGCAGCCATCTTGGATTTTTTCAGTTTGAATTCTAAGTTCTCAAACTTCTTCAAGAAGCCTTGTTTTTGATTCTAACCACTATGGATGGAGTCCTCATGCTCATGAATTCATGTGACATTTGTGCTGATTGGGCACCCAAAGAGCGCCCATGCACCGTATGTTCCACCACGTATGCTGGGCAGGTGGAAACCTCAGGTTATTAATGCTGCCAAACAACTGTTGGGACAGATTGGGCATAATTTTATCCTCATGGAGTCCCATGATGTGGCACCAGTGCCTAATAAAGCTTCTGATGGCCCCAAAGGGAAAAAGAAAGTGCTTTAACCAGCTTCTTGAAGGGGGTTCTTAGTCCTCTATGCCCTTTACACCTAACTTTGTGAATTTGCTCTGGCAAGCCTGTCAGTGGCACTACAGTGCCTTCTGGGTCAGTTAGATAGTGACCATCTGTGCAGCCTCCCTGTGTTTAAACATCTGTTCCTCACGGATGCCTGTCTCTCCCCTGGACACTGACTACTGGTCAGACAGGATCCCAGAAGATGATGATCTGGACACTTATCCTCTCCCAGGAAGAAGCCTTAGTCAGAGACAATGCGACACTGGGTGAAGTGGATCAAGGTCTGAGTGCTGCTGTGGACCAGGGTGAGGACCTCTTATTTCACAGGCTGTTCAGGTCTGCTGCACTGACGGATCTTCTTATTGAGTCTCTGAAGGAGTTCAAAATTGATCCTACTCTGTCTTCTTCCCACTGTTCCCTGTTGAGCGGGGTCTGCTCTCAGCCTACTGCCTTTCTATACACTCAGATATGAAAGTCCAGCTTGAGCACTTGGAGAACCCGGAGGGCTCACTTAAAGTGGCAAAAGCAATGTCCAAGCTATATCCTATGGATCAGGAGTTCCAGCAAATGTTTGCTATGCTTAAAGTGGACTATAGTGGCTCAGGTGACCAAGCGCACATCCCTTCCCAGTGAGGGGGGTATAGTGCTTAAGGATCAACAGCATTGCAGGTTGGACATGTTGCTCAAGACCGCAGTTTGAGGTAACATAGAAACATAGAAAATGACGGCAGAAAAGGGCAACGGCCCATCCAGTCTACCCACACTTGTGACCCACCCCCTAACTTCCTCAATGAAGAGATCCCACATGCCAATCCCATATTTTCTTAAAATCTGGCATGCTGCTGGCCTCGATTACCTGTAGTGGAAGATTATTCCAGCGGTCAACCACCCTTTCGGTGAAGAAATATTTTCTGGTGTCGCCATGAAATTTCCCACCCCAGATTTTCAGTGGATGCCCTCTTGTTGCCTTGGGTCCTTTAAGAAAGAATATATCTTCTTCCACCTCGATATGGCCCATGATATATTTGAACGTCTCGATCATGTCTCCCCTTTCTCTGCGTTCCTCGAGTGAGTAAAGCTGCAACTTACCCAGCCGTTCCTCATACGGGAGATCCTTGAGTCCTGAGACCATCCTGAGTCCTGAGACCATTCGCTGAACCGACTCAATTCTCTGCACATCCTTTTGGTAATTTGGTCTCCAGAATTGTACACAGTATTCCAGATGGGGTCTCACCATGGATCTGTACAACGGCATTATGACCTCGGGCTTAGGGCTGACGAAACTTCTACGGATACAACCCATGATTTGTCTAGCCTTGGATGAAACTTTCTCCACTTGATTGGCAGTCTTCATGTCTTCGCTAATTATCACTCCCCATCACCACAGGAACTCGTTTTTTCATCCTAGCAAGTTCTTTTCCTGTGCCTGCCACATCTCTGCAAGCTCTGTTGGAGGCTTGTGCAGTTGAGGTAGAGATTACAGGAATGGGGCAGGGATAGGGGCAGCAACAAAACCTGCAGGGATGGGACGAGGAAATTGAGTTCCTGCAGGGATGGGGACAAATTTGGCCCCATGTCATACTCTAGTTTGAGGCCTTGTCTCTGGTGGTATGGGCTGCTGTGGCAGCCTCCTTTGTGGCTCAAACATGCCATTCTAAATTGCTTGGCCCACTGTGAAGATCACCCAGTGCAGGGGCAATAGTCCCCATCACAGCGTTGTTGGTCCATCAACAAGCTGGAGCTCCGAGCTATCTGGTTGGCGCTGATTCAGGTTCAGCCCAAGTTGCTGAACAAAGCAGTCACAGTGTTTTCCGACAACACGATAGCAATGGCTTACATTAACAAGCAAGGAGGCACCAGGATTATCAGCCTCCAGAAGGAGGCAAAAGCTCTCTTCCACTGGACGGAGACTCATCTTCTGATCATCACTTCAGCTTATGTCACTGGAGTGCAAAATGAGCAGGCAGACTTCCTCAGCAGGTAGACTCTGGACTGGAGAGAATGGTCCCTCTCACCTCAGGCATTTCAGACCATTGTCGATCATTGGAGCAGACCTATGTTCAATTTCATGGCGACGATGAGCAACAAGAAAGCAATGTGATTCTTCAGCCATAGATACAAGCGCAGAAGTGCTGGGATCAATGCACTGGTTCAGCCTTGGCTGATGGATAAACTCCTATACATGCTCCTTCCCTGGACCATGGTAGGGAGAGTCCTGAGAAGACTGGCCAGGCATCATGGATAGGTTCTCCTAGAGGCCTCAGACTGGCCTCGACACCCCTGGTACGCAGACTTGATGCGTCTTCAAATCGGCCGTCCTCTGAGACTTCAGCCATTCCTGGGACTCCTCTCTCAAGGTCTGATCAACTTGGCAAGATCCAGAGTGCTTTGGTCTCACGGCATGGCTATTGAACACTCAGCTTTGAGCCAGAAAGGCTACTCGGATCTGCTTGTATACATTCTTTTGAAAGCCAAAAAGCCTGCTACATTCACGACATACATCAAGGCATGAGATACCTTCCAATGTTGGTGCCACAAGGAGCAGTTGGATCTTGCCACGGCTTCTGTATCTGCTATCCTGTCCTTTCTTCAAGAAGGTCTGGATATGGGGCTGACAGTTTCCTTACTGAAAGTTCAAGTGGCTGGAATTTCCTATTTTAGGTCCCAGAGTGCCAGATGTTCTCTTTCTGCACACCCGGATGTTGTCAGGTACTTCAAGGGTGCTCTGAGGCTGCAGCCCCCGGTTTATCAGCCCTGTCCACCCTGGAATCTGAACATCATGTTGGAAGGGCTCTCGAGGTCTTCGTTTATGCCCTTGCAGGAAGCCACCCTAATGGACGTGACTATCAAGACAGTGTTTCTGGTTGCCACCACTTATGTGAGGTGTGTCTCCAAACTGCAAGATTTGTCATGCAGGGACCCTTACCTGTGTATCACAAAGACCAGGGTTTTCTTGAGGACCATTCCCTCTTTCATGCCAAAGGTGGTCTCAGCATTTCACATCAACCAGCTTTCCACCCTCAGTTTCTAAGAAGACAGACAGAGTCTTGAAGGTGCTGGATGTCCAGAGGGCTATTTTGCATTACCTGAAGTTCAGAAATGAATTTCATCTCTCGGACCACCTCTTCATGTTGATGAAGCCAGCTTCCAAGGTAACTATTTCAAAATGGATCAGGTCAACTATTTCATCGTCTGTGGTAGGCAGCCTCCTTTCACACTTTGAGTGCATTCGACGAGAGGAATTGCCTCTTCCTGGGCTGAAGCCAGGACGATCCCGCCGGATAAGATTTGCCAGGCGGCGACTTGGTCGTCCCTTCACACTTTTCACCAAGGTTTATAGGGTGAATGTAGCAGATCAAGAGGACTCCTCCTTTGGAGCCTGTGTTTTGAAGGCAGGCTTATATCTCCTACCTGGGGTTTCTGGGACTGCTTAGGTATGTCCCTTGGTTCAGCATACCATCCCTATTGCACTGGAAAAATAGATTAGTTCTTAAGTTGATATCTTTTCCAGTGGATAGGGATGGTATGCTGAATCTCCCATCCATCATTGTCGATGTGTCTGCCTGGACCTCCTGCTACTTGAAGGCTGCGTCTCTGACTTTTATGCCAGCTATAGTAAATTGGAAGACATGGTATATTGTTTGTATATAATTACTTTGGGTTTCCCCAGAGTTCCATAGTTTTTATGACCTTTTGCTAATAAAGATTATTTGTTACTTTCTTCTTCGTAACGTGTTTATGAGCTATGTGTTTTTATTAATGATGCTTTTATTAATGAGCAGATCAAAGTTTTTTTTGGGGGGTCTTCCCGTTCTCCTTCTCCTATGTTCTCCTGTAGCGCTGTTGCCAGCTTTGAAACTCTGACTGGGGGCAGCATAGAGCAGGAAGAAGGAGGAGGTACCGAAAAAGATGATCAGTATCTCCTGCAACAGACTCATGGGAGTGGATGCAAGACCCTTGGTTCAGCATACCATCTCTATCTACTGGAAAGTATATTATCAAAGTAAAAACCTAATCTCATTTTGTCACTTTTTTCCAGGGTCTGCACTGTGATTTTGCTTGCCTGTTGTTTCACTATTTGGTGAATAAACCTTCAGAAAAAAGAGTCAAAGAGATAATTGTTAATGCAGTCAAAATTGAGCAGGTGAGGATTTATCTGAACAGCTCAGCTTGTTTGCATAGAATGAAGATATAGACATAACAGAATTTCTGAAACCTGATGGAATGTGGTGCTATAACGAGTAAATATTTTGTTGAAATGATAAGACAGATTAACTGGAGGAAGAGAGAGCATTATAATTTAAAAATGGCATAGAGTCAAGTGCGATAAAAGTTCTGCAGGAGGCGGAATCTTTATGGATATAGAAATTGGTGAAGGGTATAAGCAATGGGAGTATACTTTTGTCACCCTGACCAAGATGAGAAAGTGGACTGTGCTGTTCTAATAGAAATTGGGAAACTAACTGAATTGTGTATTTATAGGTAATGAGAGTGTTTAGTTACCCCAGAACTTATTGGATAAATGTCTCATCAAGACATGTTAGGAAGGTAATGTTTCTAGGTGATTGCCTCATGCAGTAGCTGGCCTTGAAACTGACTAGAGGCAGAAATACTGTAAAGGAGGACTTATTTTAAGGGATACCGAGTTTATTTTACTGGGCAGATTAGATGGACTGTACAGGCCTTATCATCTATGAAGTTTCTGGTGATGGGGTAGTTTGGCAATAGTAAATATATTTAATCAAAGTTGATATAATTTCCAGAGGGAGTATGTTAAGCATAATTACTACAGTAGTAGTTATCTTTAGAAAGATTATAGTAAAATGATTGCTTCTGCTGTAGCTCCCTGAGGACAAGGAATACCTACAGTTCCTTGAATATAACTTGTCTTGAGGTGCCAGTGAAAAGGCATGAGCTAAATCCAAATCACTATTTGGGAAGTATGAACTACCCTTAAATAATAGGGATACTTCTAGACTCGTCACTCGCTTTGATCCTGCAAATTCAAACTACTTTTAAAAAATGCTTCTATAGATATATATAAAAGATATTATCATGACTAACTTGCATATTGGTGTAACCAAAAAATGTTTGCACCAGCTTCAGATAATGCAGCAAAACTGATAAGAGGATTCCAAGCAGTGTGTTTGCATCAGACATTTTCTACAAGGCTACCAGTACCCTATAGGGCCAAATTTAAAACTATGATTTTCAAGACCGTCAGACAAAATGGGCCAGACTGTCTAAAAAAATAAATTGGCCTTCTAAACATCTTTGAAGCCTCTAAGGTGCTCTCGAAGAGCATCACTGTGTACCCTTATCAGAAGAAATTACATGATGGAATATTCCCTAAACACCTAGGAAAAATCATTCTAACACCCATCTCAAAAGATCAAAATGGTGAAATGAATGATGTTAAGAATTACAGACCAGTAGCTTCAGTCCCACTAAACATCAAGTTGTTAGAAAGTGTGGTAACAAATCAATTCACAAAGTACCTGGAACACCTTAAACTACTATACACTACATAATCAGATTCCAGAAAACACTATAGCACTGAAACACTACTCAGTGCCCTGACATCTGCAATTAGAACATGCATGTGCACTGGACAAGTTCTCGACTTAGCTAGTACATTTGATGTGATAGATCATTTTTGTTCCTCCAACTTTGGACATTCAGTTGAAAACATCCACATTGAATTTAAGACTTTTATTTTTTAAATGCCCCTCCACCTGTGAACTACGGTATCTTTTGGTGACTTGAAATATAAACATACTCATTCAACTACTTTTTTTCTATCAAGCAATTATGTTTGGAACATGTTATCACAGTCAATAAGAACTATTTCAGTACACAGTCCAATGTCACAAAGCTTTAAAGCATTTCTTTTTCAAGAAATAAGTAGTACTGGCTGAATGATTAGGGGAACAGTTTACATATTTTGATTACAAATAATGTTTAAACTGTATATAAGGTTGTTATGCTATTTTGACCTTTTTTGAACTTTCTGTAAATCGCCTTGATCCATTTTGATATAGGTGGGTGATAAATGTGGATTGTAATGTATAATAGTTCGAAAAGCCTCAAGAAATTGAACTTGGACTCAGATCTATTAATACACTTGTTTGGGGTTTGCTAAAGAGTTACTTGGTATATAGCTTCTGTGTAGTAAAATGATCCTGCTACAACAATTTAAAGATTAGAATGAAATAAGTGTGGAATTTGTAAAATGGGCATTAAAAGGCATATTTTTAGAAAATTTTATAAAAGTCCTGTTATAAAGTTATCCATAATAGGGTTTTGGGGTAGTAATTTATTCCAGTATCTAATTTGAGAATACATTTTCTCAGTGATGCAAGGGGAACACTTTACAAAAACACCCTTAACAATTGTAGTAATTTAAGTATAGCTATATCATCTTGGATCTGCTTTTCTTGCTTAGCTATGACAACCTCATACCCTTTTGTCTCTCTCTCAGGAGTTTTTAACTGATGCTTTACCAGTAGGCTTGATTGGAATGAACTGTATGCTAATGAAACAGTATATTGAGTTTGTGGCTGACCATCTACTTGTAGAACTTGGGTTTTCTAAGGTAAGAAGGAAGAACATCACCATGCAGAATAACTGAAGCTTAGTCTGAATAGCATTGTACCCTATCATATAAGCATGTATGTCCTGTAATGTTGTCTGTAATAATTCAGAGACAGAGAATTTATAAACATAGTATATTAGTAAGGTATTTTTATATAATTTCTATTAACACGAGCATAAGAAGTAAAATAAGATTCTTGTACAAACCCCCTTTATTCCGGGACCAGTGGGTTTTATGTATCCTTAGTCGCCAGGCTCTGTAGAAAGCTTCAGATGATTGAAGTCTTAACTCGTCCCTCTGCTAGCATATCCTGGAGCATGCCCCTTGGACTCCAATCTTGCTTTCTACATGCCAGCTTGTAGGAGTTTATTTCTTCTGCTCGTGTTTTCTTTTGCTAGTTTTCAGGATTTTTTTCGGTATTTCCTTCGTGGGTTTGTCCTTGTGCTGTGGAGGTTCCCTGCGGAGACATCTTTTCGAAAGGAGATTGCAGACTGTTGGAGAATGTCTGCTTCTAGGGGGTTCCCTGCGCTACAGTAAGCCCCCTGGACAGCCTGCAGGTCAGATCGAGGCTCCGGGATTGGGAGCTAGCTCACCCCAGGTTTGTCCGCTAGTTGGTGGAACGCGCGGGATGAGCAGTTCCATGGAGGCGTGACCGGGATTGGAGCCAAGGATGACGGAGGTTACTGGCCATAGTGGTCAGGCCGGTGGGGCAATTAGAAGACTTGAAATCCAGCTTCCAGAGGCTTTAGATCTCCCTACATGCTGTTCCAGCATTTCCTGCATTTTCTCCCATTCAGCACAATGGAACAGTGAGTCTCTTCTGACAGCTTGTTTTAGTGATTTGGGGATCTTAAAAAGGGGTTTTGGGGTGGTTTCCCTCCATGCCCTACCCCTCCCTACATCTAAAATCGCCGTTTTTATGGATTCCTGTTCCTTTCCCGGGCTATTATTGCAAAATTGGCACCTGAGCGGCTATCTTGGATTTTGAATAAAACTATATCTTATATAGTTAGGAGCTTCGTTTTTGCTCCACAGATGGCCTCCTGAAGTCAGGATGGGATGGATTCATGCCTCGTTTGCTATGGATGGCTGTCAGCTGCTCAGCCATGTTCCACATGCGCTGCGGCCTGCGAGGGGGGCAAAGTTTGCATAAGTGCGGTGCCTTCTACTTCTGGTGAGACCCTCCTTGAGACTTCTGGCCCAATTTCTGTGAAAATTGCATCTGGGGGCTCTTGGGAGAGCGCTGGCGGTGTATCAGCGAAATGCAAGTGTGGTTTGAACAGGGTAACTTACCAAACCCTGTCCTTAGTTGGCCAGGAATAATGACAATTGTACAAATCTTTTCCAATTTTTTATTAGCTTTAACATGATCAACTTTCAAAAGGCAATCTGAGCAAGGAGACCCGTCAGGTGTGAAAATTGCACCTCTCCTGAAGCAATGCATGGTCTCGGGGAAACCCCTGCCACCAGGTTCACTTATATACTTTTGCAGTGCCTAGTATGACATCACACCTGTCAACTAATCGGCCAACAGAGGCTGTCCTTAGGTTTTTTTTAACAAAAAATTTTCCTTTTAACATAGTTACCAGCTCAAAGAAAAGTTTTACAAATTATACACAGTAATTTCTGAATATATAACACATTAGAGGAAAAGTTTGAATCCAAAATCAACTCTCTATCAGGAAACTCGTGCTTTGGAGAAATCTGACAGCTTCAAATTTCACTGACACTCACAAGAAAAGAAAAACCCAGACCCCCCTTACTGAGAATTTCCTAATATAGGCTTAAACTATACCGCAGAGACAGAGTGGCTCAAAAAGGTGGGGGCATTGCCATATACGTCAAAGAGGGAATTGAATCTACTGGAGAGAACATGCCACAACTGATGGATAAGTTAGAGTCTCTATAGGTCAAAATTCTAGGAACAAATGGCCTGGAAACGAAGATCAGCATCTACTACCGACCCCCAGGGCAGTCCAAAGAAATTGATGGAGAAATGACGGATGAGATTAAACGCAACTGAAAGGGAGGCAACGCAGTTATCATGGGTGACTTCAGCTATCCGGGAATAGACTGGAACCTAGCACCTCCAGCTGTGTTAGGGAGACCAAGTTCTTGGATGCTATAGGCGATTGCTTCCTGAAACAATTTGTCAAGGAAAATACGAGAGGAAATGCAATTCTGGACTTAATTCTAAATGGCCTGTGAGGACCGGCACAAGATGTAAAAGTAGAAGGGACGCTGGGAAACAGCGATCACAATATGATCCGCTTCGATCTGGACGCAGGGGAGAAACATAGGTCCAAAATGACAGCCACGGCACTGAACTTCCAAAAAGGGAATTACGAAGGGATGAGACTCATGGTAGGGAAGAAGATTAAGAAGAGGATAAGCACTGTAAAAACGCTAGAGCAAGCTTGGTCCCTTTTTATGGACACAGTCACCGAGGCAAAATCTATATATACCGCGTATCAACAAGGGATCCAAGAGGAAAAGGAAAAAAGAACCGACGTGGCTCACTGTAGAGGTGGAGGAAGCGATCAGAGACAAGAAAACTTCATTTAAGGAATGGAAAAGATCAAAAACGGATGAAAACTGGAACAAGCTCAAACAACATCAACACAGGTGCCATAAGGCGGTAAAAGGGGCCAAGAGAGACTACGAGGAAAAAATAGCCAAGGAGGCAAAGAACTTCAAGCTGTTCTTTCGATATATTAAGGGGAAACGACCCGCGAAGGAAGCGGTCGGACCGTTGGATGACCATGGAATAAAGGGAGCGCTAAAGGAGGACAAAGCAATCGCCGACAAACTGAACACATTTTTTACCGAAGAAGATTTACACAGCATACCGGAACCCATTAGGCTATATGCTGGAAACGAAGACGGAAAGCTGACAAGATTGACGGTCAGTCTAGAGGAGGTATGTAGGCATATTGATAGGCTTAAGAGTGATAAATCCCCGGGAACGGATGGCATCCATCCGAGGGTTCATCAAAGAACTGAAAGGGACCATAGCTGAACTGCTTCAACTAATAGCCAATCTGTCGATCAAATCAGGAAAGATTCCAGAAGACTGAAAGGTGGCGAATGTTACGCCGATCTTCAAGAAAGGTTCGAGGGGAGATCCAGGAAACTACAGACCGGTGAGTCTGACCTTGGTACTGGGAAAGATGGTAGAGGCGCTGATAAAGGACCACATCATTGATCACCTTGACGGACACGGGCTGAAGAGGACCAGTCAGCACGGTTTTAGCAAAGGTAGATTGTGTTTGATGAACGTCCTGCACTTCTTTGAGGGAGTAAACAGACAGATAGACAAGGGCGACCCGGTCGACATTGTATATCTGGATTTTCAGAAGGCGTTTGACAAGGTTCCGCATGAACGACTACCTCAGAAAATTGCGAGCCATGGAATCGAGGGTGAAATGCTCACGTGGATTAAAATCTGGCTGGAGCATAGGAAACAGAGAGTGGGGGTAAATGGACAATATTTGGACTGGAAGAGCGTCACTAGTGGGGCACTACAGGGCTCAGTGTTTATAAAAGACCTGGACATTGGTACGATGATGAGTGAGATGATTAAATTTGCGGACGATACGAAGTTATTCAGAGAAGTGAGGATAAAGGGGGATTGCGAAGATCTGCAACGTGACATAATCAGGCTTGAGGAATGGGCATCAACATGGCAGATGAGGTTCAACGTGAATAAGTGTAAAGTGATGCATGTAGGTAACAAAAATTTCATGCACAAATACAGGATGTCCAGGGCGGTACTTGGAGAGACCTCCCAGGAAAGAGACTTGGGAATTCTGCAATGTGCAGCGGGGGCAAAAAGGGGGAACAGAATGCTAGGAATGATAAAGAAGGGGATCATGAACAGATCGGAGAAGGTTATCATGCCGCTGTACCGGGCCAAGATGCGCCCTCACCTGGAGTATTGCGTCCAGCACTGGTCGCCGTACATGAAGAAGGGCACGGTACTACTCGAAAGGGTCCAGAGAAGAGAGACTAAGATGGTTAAGGGGCTGGAGGAGTTGCCGTACAGCGAAAGATTAGCGAAACTTGGCCTTTTCTCCCTCGAACAGAGGAGATTGAAAGGGGACATGATTGAAACATTCAAGGTACTGAAGAGAATGGACTTAGTAGATAAGCACAGGTTGTTCACCCTCTCCGAGGTAGGGAGAACGAGAGGGCACTTTCTAAAATTGAAAGGGGATAGATTCTGTACGAACATTAGGAAGTTCTTCTTCACCCAGAGAGTGGTAGAAACCTGGAATGCTCTTCCGGAGTCTGTCATAGGGGAAAATACCCTCCAGGGATTCAAGACAAAGACAAGTTCCTACTGAACCAGAATGTGTGCAGGTAGGGCTAGTCTCAGTTAGGGCGCTGGTCTTTGACCAGAGGGCCGCTGCATGAGCGGACTGCTGGGCACGATGGACCACTGGTCTGACCCAGCAGTGGCAATTCTTATGTTCTTATGTAAAGGAGCCCTGAAACAGCCAACAGGCCTCCTTGAATGTCACAGAGTGGAGAGAATTGCCCAGCTTAAAGGTCAAATAGGTCAAACTGCAGATGTTGGTTTTCAGGATTTCTTCAGGTTTAAAATATATAAAAATACAATTTTCAAAACTAATTCTCATGTTTAAACATACATGCACACACATAATCAAACCCATTCTCTCACATTTTTTGAGGCTCCAAAACATTCATTAACCATTCAATACTTAAATACAAACTATATTCACTTTCTTCTATACCCAGCATTGGAATGCCAGGACCATCTGTTAATACTTAAGCCACGAGGTTTCATGACAATCCAGACAAAGAACACTAGAAACCCAGGCCTTTTTTAAGCGGGAAACCTTCAGTATTTTAGACAAAGAAAGATGAAAAATGGAGTCAGATCAATACCTCTTTAAGATCTGGCTTAATGGAATCAGATTAATACCTCTATATCAGTGGTTCTTAACCTTGTCCTGGGGACCACCCAGCTAGTCAGGTTTTCAAGATATCCCTAATGAATATGCATGAGAGAGATCTGCATATAATGGAAGTGACAGGTATGCAAATCTCTCTCTTGCATATTCATTAGGGATATCTTGAAAACCCGACTGGCTGGGGAGTCCCCAGGACAGAGTTGAGAACCATTGCTCTATATGATCTGGCTTAATCCAGAAGAATACATAAAGAGAATATTATTATGCTTTTCCTTAATATTAATCTGTAGTGTTTTTCTGGCCTTTGCTACACTCCATATTCAGATTTTTATTTTTGTATTTATGCACCAACTTTTCATTAGTTTTTATTGGACATGGCCTTAACTATCACATATGCATCTAACTAGATTTACCCAGAACCATATGAAAGGCAGGTGTCATATGTAGAAAAATCTACAATATATACTGCAAACATGTCTTGCACACTATCCATTCCATTACAGCATTATAGCGCCCCCTACCAGCCAGCCAGCGCCACTACTCAGGTTCCAGAGAAAAGCCTCATAAATCTTCCAAGCACTCTTAAGTCTGAGGTGCACAGGGCGGCTCTCGCCACGGGAGATCTTTTTCCCCTGGAATTTGTGAATATGCTCTATCAGGCATACTTCATTAAGAAATTCATGTCTGTGGTCACCCCACGGACATCTGGGCCGTCCGTGGGGGCTAAGCCTCCGCTCGGCCCGAGTCTTTCATTTAGTTCCCCGATAGGGACCCTAGAGCAAAAAAGGGCGCTGCCCATGATTGCGTTGGGCGCTCTCTCAATCCCTCTGCTTTCGAAGGGAGGCTCGGTGGCATCCACAGATATGGCAAATTTGGCAGAGCTCCATGATCAGGATCCATGTGGGTCCCGGGACCTGGCTGACGATCCCACAGTATGCAGGTTCTTCATATCTGCTCGTCTGGAGGACATCATTACAGAATCTCTGCAGGAATTAAAACTGCATCCAGATCAGCTGGTTCAGGAGGAATGTTCTCTCAAGAGTGATCAGAGGCCACTAACTGCCTCCTTTCCTGATAACCCCGATGTTGTTCATATCCTGTCGGAGATTTGGGATAATCTGGAGGGTCCCCTGAAATGCGCTCAGGCCATGGCAAGGCTTTATCCCATGGCGGTCGGTTTTACCAAGCACTTTGCTTCTCCAAAGATAGATTCAGCTGTGGCTCAGGACACCAAGTGTACTTCCCTCCCTTCTGATGAAAGGGAGTGGTCCTGAAGGATGTTTAGGACAGGTGTGTAGATTTCATCCTTAAACGCCTTTTTGATTTGGCTGAGGCTGGTGTCAAGGCAGTGACAGCCTCATCCTTCATTGCATTGCGTCCTTCGTTCCTGTGTGCCACTCCAAACTACGCCATGACCCTGACACTGCACCCTGCTAACATGAGGGACCCCCACAGATGTTAGATACAATCATATGCCTCCTGGGAATAGGAACATACTTATTGTACCTGAATTAAAAGAGAAAAGTGCTGACATTTTACATAATGTGGAATAACAATTTTTATGTAGTAACTTTGCCACCAATATGTAAATTGCTGTGTTTTTCTACCTCCATTGCTTCAGTGGCACCAGGGGAGTTTCTGGCCTCCCTGGATCTCACGGAGGCATATCTTCATATCCCCATTTTTCCGGTGCACAGGAAGTTTCTGTGGTTTCACATCCTGAAGCAGCACTTTCAGATTGCGGCTCTTCCTTTCGGATTGGCAATGGCATCAGGACCTTCACCAAGATGATGGTGGTAGTGGCAGCGCATCTCCGCTCTCTGGGTGTCCTGGTCCGTCTGTATCTGGACGATTGGTTGATCAGAGCTCCCTCTCTGGCCGAGAGGATTCAGGCAGTTCAGTAGATGGTTCATTTGCTGCAGCATCTGAGCTGGATGATCAACCTTCAAAAGAGTCACTTGGAGCCCACCCAGGATTTGGAGTACCTGGGGATCCACTTTCACACGGGACAGAACAAAGTGTTCCTTCTCATATCCTGTCAAGAGAAGATTCAGAAAGTCATCAGAGATCTTCTGGCCACTCAGACCCTGACGGCCTGGCAGTATCTCCAGGTCCTGGGGCTCATGGTGGCGATGATTGATATAGTTCCATGAGCTAGAGCCAGACTGCATCCCTTGCAGGAGGCGCTGTTGTCCTGATGGAATCCGCAGTGGGACCCATTGCTTGCCCTCCTGCCTTGGACTATGGCGGCGTGCAGCAGCATGGTGTTGTGGCTGCATCCCCTGTTACTGGCCAGGGGCCTTCCGCTCTGGAATTAGGATTTGGTGACTCTGTCAACGGACGCATGTCTCTCCGGTTGGGGGGCAGTTTGTATGTCTATTCCGGTACAGGGCCAGTGGGTGCCCTTGGAGAGCAAGTGGTCAATCAATCACCTGGAACTGAGGGCGATTCATCTGGCCCTCTTTCATTTCCAGGGTCATCTCTGTCATCAAGCTATCCAAGTGTTCTCAGACAATGCCACGGTGGTGGCTTATGTCAACTGGTAGGGGGACACAAGGAGTCCCTTCATGAGCGTAGGGGGGCACAAGGAGTCCCTTCAGGCCTGGTTGCTCTTTTGCTGGGCTCACTTGGCAGGTGTGGACAACGTTTAGGTAGACTTTCTCAGTCGTTAGACCCTGGACCCTGGAGAGTGTTCTCTCTCCCGGAGAGCGTTCGAGTGCATAGTGCACCGATGGGGGGCACCAGTGGTCAACCTCATGGCAACTGCGGTGAACAAGAAAGCTGATTGGTTTTACAGTCGAGAGGCTGGCAGCGATGGCCTGGACACTGGTTCAGGGTCGTATTTATGCCTTCCCTCCATGGCCCATGATAGGGCATCTTCTGCGCTGCATAGCAGAGCACCCAGGGCTGGTGATCTTAGTGGATCCCGATTGGCCGAGGTGACCATGGTATGCTGACCTAGTGTGGCTCCGGCTTGGCCAGGGGCTGCGATTGCCCTGTTACCCTCTGCTCCTTACAAAGGGGCCGATCGCTCTGCAGAACCCAGTCCACTTTGGTCTTAAGGCATGGCTCTTAAGTGTGCAGCCTTGACAGCCCAGGGCTATTCTACTGCGGTGATAGCTACATTGCTTCACAGCAAACAGAATTCCACGGTGGCGGCCTACTCAAAACAGTATTGCAAATTTCCCAACTCTCCCCACCGTCATAATTCAAAGGCATCAACTTTCTTCCTGTCTTTCACAGTCCAACTTTCCCATCCATATTACATTACTGAAATACCCTTTAAGTAGCTAAATGAATACATATATTAAGTGAACCTGATTTTAGTGTTTTGAAAGGGTAAGAAAAGTTTGTAAATAAAATAATATTTGAAAATATCTGAGTTCTATTAGGCCTGGATTCTATAAACAGGGTCATTGTTGGCGGCCTTAAAAACAGCTGCCAACAGACATCACCCTTATTGTTTTATGGGGTGATGCCGAAAGCCTTATCTTTTCAAGATGAGGCTTTGGCTCCTAGAGATCCTAAGGCTGAACCTCAGGAAGTTACTTTAAAAGATGTATGGTTAATTAATACTCGAATGGAGGGGTTATTAAAATCTGTGGTGACACAGAATGTAAAATTTTCAAAGGAAGTGATTGATAAGTTTGTGAATGTTGATTCAAACTTAAAGATTATAGAAAAATCTATTAGGTCAACAGAGTCCCAAATGCTTACCTTACAAGCAGTCTCCTCATCAGCTGTTAAGGATTTTCATATTACTCATTTGAAATTTGAAAAAATGGAGAACTTGCAGAGAGCAAAAAATCTACGTCTAGTCAATTTTCCCAAAACTCATTTGATTTCCCCTGAAATATTGGTCAAGAAATATTTTAAGGAAGTTTTGGGAATGGCTGACATAGAAAATTTGCCTCTAACAAATCTATATTATATTCCTCAGAAGAAAAAAGTTTCCATAGAACCGGGTATAGATCAGTTGGAACAGATTGATTTTGATTTAACTGGTTTCTTAGAGGACTCACAGGATATAATCCAAACTAGATCTACACTCTTAATAACATGTACGAGAGAAATAGATAAATCCTTAATAATGAAAGCTTATTTTCAGAATAAACAAACAAAATTTTGTGGAGACAATGTATTAATATTTCCAGATGTGGCCCAAGCAACACAATTAAGAAGAAAATCCTTTTTGGTTTTGAAATCTAGGGTATTAGCTTTGGGAGCCACATTCTATTTAAAGTTTCCCTGTAAATGTTTGATTAAATTTCAGGAAAATGATTATGTTTATTGGGACTCAATGCAGTTAGAACAATTTTTACAACGTCATGAAACAAGTTCACCTTCTTCTCTCACCACATAATTAATAATTTGGAGTTTTGATTTGTATTTATACACCAGAATGTTTGATCTTTATTGATCAGGATTATATTTAAATATGTCTGTTTCATCTACCTGTTTTCTCTCTCAATTATGTGGACTAGAGGAAATTATATAAAACAGCTGCCGACCATGTGTCAATCATGCAATGGCACTGTTTATAGAATTGCAGCTGCGTAAAACATAGGTGCTGAAAGGAAAGATTAGGTTCATACCTTGTTAATCTTCTTTCTAGTAGACATACACTCTATTCCTGAACACTCGGGTAGTCATCATCTTCTCGCGAGAACTCTTATATGGAGTTTCACTTGCATTCTTTTGCTCCTCCTATCCCTTTGGGCTGTCCTTCAACTCCTCAGTGCTTAACAAAGCTGACAGTCAGTCATGAAATGTAAACAGAAGAGGGAGGGCTATGGGGTCTCTCCCTGAGAAAAATGTCTGTTCTGCTCATTCAGGAAACTGCTTAGCAACAAGCAGCAATGCCAAAGTACGCTCCTGCTTGGTACTGCTCAGCAGCTGAAAACGGAACTAACGCCAGGAGCGCAGTAAGCTAGAAGATATATGGTGATCTGCTTATGAAGCTTTTGAATTATCTTCCACAGCCTCAGCTATGTCAGTAGCAATTAAACGTCTCACATGGCTAAGAGTCTCAGATATGGACATCAATCTTTAGGACAGATTAGCAAACATTCCCTGCTTGAGAGATGAGCTGTTTGGTGACTCTATTGAAAATGCCACACAAAAATTCACTGATCATGAGAAACATTGGGATGCTTTGGTTAAATCCAAGTCTAAGCCTTCAACTTCTAAATCTTTTAAGCTGCCTTCTTCATATCCAGCTGTCCCTCCTAGACTGCAGCAGAAAAAAACAAAAACAGCACCCTCTGAAATCTCAATCAGCAGCTCTTCAAAAGCCTGCTCATTCTTTTTGACGGGCTTCTAGAGATCATAGCCGCTGTTCCTCTTTCTCAGCCTCTTCCTCAATCAATCGGAAGTCAGCTCCAACTGTATTATCCCCATTGGAAACTGATAACCACAGACCTCTGGGTTCTAAAAGTCATTCGAGAGGGGATACTCTCTTCACTTCATCAGTGTGCCTCCAGATCATCCTCCAAGAGAGTCTTCTTTCAACCCTCAGCAGACGTCTCATCTTCTTCGGGAGATAGAATCCTTTCTTCTTCTCAATGCTATAGAAAAGGTTCCACCTGTGTATTTTCTCATCCCAAAAAAGACAGGAGGTCTGCATCCAATCTTAGACCTCAGAGGCTTGAACAAGTTTCTAGTGAAGGAAAAGTTTTAGATGTCCTTGACAACTTTATATCCCCTCTTAGATCTCAATGACTGGCTATGCTCTCTAGATCTCAGAGAGGCTTATACTCGCATTTCAGTGAATCTGACCTCCATGAAATTTCTCAGATTTCCTCAGATATTAATACAAGGTCCTGCCCTTTGGCCTTGCATCCTCTCCCAGAGTATTCACCAAGTCTTTGGTTGTAGTGGCAGGGGCATTGTGGGCTCAGGGTCTCCAGGTGTTCCCCTATCTGGATGATTGGCTGATCAAAGTTCCAATCTCTAAAGGGGTGATTGCAGTGACTCACTTAAAAATTCTCTTCCTTCAGACTCTGCAATTTATCGGAGCTCTGCTAGATACCATTCATTTCGGAGCATTTCTCTCTCAGCAAAGACTAGTAAATTTGATTCAACTTTGGTTACTGTGGATGGGCAGACTAGATGGGTCATTTGGCCTTTATCTGTCATCATTTTTCTATGTTTCTATCACTCTCAGCCAGGCAAATGATGGTACTACTTGGTTACATGGCTTCCATGGTGCATGTTACTCCATTTGTGAAACTTCATCTCAGGATGCCTGAATGGATTCTCGCATCTCAGTGGTCTCGAGCTCTTGGCTCACTGTTTCAACACATTACGGTCACTCCTTCACTTCGACAATCTCTGCAGTGGTGGATGAACTCTTCCAATCTTTCTAGAGGACTGTTGTTCCACATACCTCCACATCAGAAGGTTCTGACAATAGACTCATCCACCTACGCTTGGGGGGCTCGTCTGGATGGTCTTCGCACTTAAGGTCACTGGTCTGCCTAGGACCAGCTTTGCCATATCAATCTGTTGGAACTCAGAGGAATCTACAATGCTCTCAAAGCATATCAGCACATTGTCACCAACCAAGTCCTTCTTATCCACACGGACAATCAGGTCGAAATGTATTACATAAACAAGCAAGGCGGCACGGGCTCTCTCTGTCTTTGTCAGGAGGCCCAAAAGATTTGGACCTGGGCGATTGCTCAAAATATATTTCTGAAAGCAATATATATTCAAGGGGAAAATAATTTTCTTCCAGACAAATTCAGCAGGTTTCTTCAGCCACACGAGTGGACGCTCAACTCTGCAGTTCTGAATCACATCTTCTCTCAGTGGGGGACTCCTCAGATAGACTTGTTTGAGTCCCTCCTCAACCACAAGCTGCCCCAATTTTGCTCCAGGCAATACTCTCCTCACCGTCTAGAAGCGGATGCTTTTCTACTGGATTGGACACACAAGTTTCTCTATATGTTTCCTCCAATCCCTTTTATCCTCAAGATGCATGTCAAGCTCAAATGGGAGGAGGTTGTTGTATAGTTATCCTGCCGTTGTATTGGGCGATGGTGCGCCCGCATCTGGAGTACTGCGTCCAATATTGGTCGCCATACCTAAAGAAGGATATGGCGATACTTGAGAGGGTTCAGAAGAGAGCAACACGTTTGATAAAAGGTATGGAAAACCTTTCATACGCTGAAAGATTAGAGAGACTGGGGCTTTTTTTGCTGGAGATATGATAGAGGGGATATGATAGAGACTTATAAGATCACGAAGGGCATAGAGAAAGTGGAGAGGGACAGATTCTTCAAACTTTCGACAACTACAAGAACGAGAGGGCATTCCGAAAAATTAAAAGGGGACAGATTCAGAACCAATGCTAGGAAGTTCTTCTTCACCCAATGGGTGGTGGACACCTGGAATGCGCTTCCAGAGAGAGTATTGGAGTTCAAGAAGGGATTGGACAATTTTCTGAAGGAAAAGGGGATAGAAGGGTATAGATAGAGGGCTAGTATACAAGTCCTGGACCTGATGGGCCGCCGCGTGAGCGGACTGCTAGGCATGATGGACCTCAGTTCTGACCCTGCAGAGGCACGGCTTATGTTTTTATGATGCTTATAGCTCCTCAGTGGCCCAGACAACCCTTGTTTTCCCTTCTACTTCAACTCAGTATCAAAGAACCAATCCCACTTCAGATTTGTACATTTCTTCTCATACAGAGTCACGGATCTCTTCTTCATCCCAATCTTCAGTCATTGCACCTGACAGCTTGGTACCTCTCGGGCTGACATCAGCTGACCTTCAGCTTTCCCAGCCTGTCAGACTTATTTTAGAAGCATCAAGAAAACCGTCTACCGAACAGTGTTATCAGCAGAAATGGAAACGGTTTTCCTCGTGGTATACTCTTCATCATCATGCTAAATCCACCTTTGTATCTTCAGTATTGGATTACCTTCTACATTTATTCAATTCAGGCCTCAAGACCACTTAGATTAGAGTTAATCTTAGTGCTATCACTGCTTTTCATAGACCAGTTGATGGAAAACCTCTCACTGCTCATCCTCTTGTATCCAGATTTATGAGAGGATGTTTCAATGTTTCAATGGGATCTTAATGTGATTCTTGCTAGACAAATGAAGCCTCCTTTTGAACCAATGTCTACGACTCATCTCAAATACCTCACTTGGAAACTGGTTTTTGTCATCTCCTTTACTTCTGCTCGAAGAGTAAGTGAACATCAAGCGCTGATGGCGGACCCACCCTTCACAGTGTTCCACCATGACAAAGTTGTGCTTCACACCCATCCAAGATTCCTTCCTAAAGTCGTCACTGAATTTCATCTCAATCAATCTACTGTACTCCCAGTGTTTTTTCCTAAGCCTCATTCTCATTCTGGAGAAATGGTTCTTCACAATCTAGACTGCAAAAGAGCGTTGGCTTACTACTTGCAGAGAACTCAGCCACATAGATCTTCTCAACTTTTCATTTCCTTTGATCCTAATAAGTTGGGATGTCCTGTATCCAAGAGAACAATTTCTACATCAAGTTTATCAAGTTTATTATGTAATTTGATTAATCGCCTATTCTACATTCTAGGCGATATACAAACAATAATGAGTGAATAAAAACTTGGGGTAGTTATTACATAGACAAATAAAATTACATAATTACAAAAACTTACAATCATGAAACATTAGGAAAACTATATTTAAAGGGTTACATTCAGTATCAAATTTTATATTTCAGGATTACAACATTAGGGAGGGAATAAAAGCACAAATAAGAAAATAAAAGATTAAGAAGGATTATAAAGTTATTTATTAACTAAAAACATCATTGAGTACTAACTAAAAGCATCATTGAATAAAAAACTTTTAAGCTTAGTCTTGAAATTAACTAAGTTCTTTTCTTCTCTTATATAAATAGGAAGATTATTCCAAGATTGTGGGGTGGTCACTGAAAAAATAGTAAGCCGTCTAGTGTTTATAACTTTCAATGAAGGAATAGCCAATAGATGTTGGTCCTGAGATCTAAGTGTTCTTGTAGTTATATAGGGAATTAGAACTCTAAAAATAAAAGCTGGGGTTTGGGACATTATTGATTTGAACGTAAGCAAACAAATTTTATATAGAATACGATGTGCCACGGGGAGCCAGTGGGATTCTTTAAGTAACATGGTTAGCAGCTTGTATCACCTTCTGCTGTGCTCAGGCTGGGCTCCAACTGGAGAGTCGAGTCACAGCCCACAAAATCCGAGCTATGACAGCTTCAGTTGCTTTCCTACACTCCACTCCTATTGATGAAATCTGTAAAGGTACTACTTGGTCCTCAGTTTATACATTCATATCACACTACTGTCTGGAATCTTATTCCAGACAGGATGGTCATTTCGGCCAAGCAGTATTGCAAAATGTATTTTCTTAATGGCCAACACTCCCTCCATCCCTTTCTAGTAAGCTAGGGAGTTCCTGCTGCCTGCTTGTCCTGAGATAAAACACAGTTACTTACTGTGACAGGTGTTATCCAGGGACAGCAGGCAGATATTTTCACAACCCACCCACCTCCCCTGGTTGGCTTCTTAGCTTGCTTACGGAACTGAGGAGCCGTGAGCAGCATCTGGCAGGAAGGCACTCGCGCATACATGGTGCAGACAGTTCACAAACTTTCCTAAGTTCTTAAAGTGGCAACGCACTTTTAAAGCTGTCTGTACCGTAGCTCCATGGCTGACATCACCCACATTTGAGAATATCTGCCTGCTGTCCCTGAATAACACCTGTTACGGTAAGTAACTGTGCTTTTTAAAACCGTGTTATTTGTATTGTATAATAGCAACAGTGCATTTGGCATCAGGCATAATTGATAAGTGCTTTTATTATGGTACATGCTTTGAGCTAAAGCAGTGGTTCTCAACCCTGTCCTGGGGACCCCCCCAGCCAGTCGGGTTTTCAAGATATCCCTAATGAATATGCATGAGAGAGATTTGCATAAAATGGAAGTTACAGGTATGCAAATCTCTCTCATGCATATTCATTAGGGATATCTTGTAAACCCGACTGGCTAGGGGGTCCCCAGGACAGGGTTGAGAACCACTGAGCTAAAGGGAACAATACGCGTTACTTGATGATGCTTTCTTCCCTCCTTTGGAAAGTGGTATTATTTAGTAAACATATTACTTCCCAGCCTTAGAATCACGCTTATAAAAAATAAAGTTGATTTTAGAACAAAATTTCATGATGTCTTTTTATTTGAATTTTTCTTTCAGGTTTTTCAGGTGGAAAACCCCTTTGATTTCATGGAGAATATTTCATTAGAAGGGAAAACCAATTTTTTTGAGAGAAGAGTATCTGAGTACCAACACTTTGCAGTCATGGCACGAACATCAGACCACGTTTTTACTCTTGATGCTGACTTTTGAATACTCTGTTGTTTGGTGGCATCTCTTAGCTGTCCCTGCTGCACTGGAACAGAGTTCCTTGTTTAGCCTATCTTTTACTACTTTGTATTTGTACTAAAGTGAAGAAAAGGATGGTTTGGGCTACTGCAGTGTTCCATAAATCCTTCGAGTGGCAGCAGAATGAAAGGTGTGTGAGTGCTGCCATCGTGCTGTATGGCTGATTTTTTTTTTATATATCCTGGCACTCACATCACTAAACCTCCAGACACAGGCAACGCTAGTCTTCTGGCTACTCTGAATTACTGATGCTGTGCCTGGCACTCAAAGGATGTACAAATTAACCTCTCCATTCAAATATTTGCCATTTCGATTCAGTTTTTATACCACGGAAATTGGAGCAATTTGGCATATTCAGGAATCAATCTCTGCTTCTAGTGGCTCCTCTTGGCTGGTAGTTTTGCTGTGAACAATTCATTGGTTTTGTATACACATCTCAAGAAGCTGTTTTGAAAACAGCCTTCCAGCCCTGTTTTGATTGCACTGTTTGCTGCTTGCTTTTTGGCCGAGTACCATTTTAAATGATTCACTCTGGTGTGAAATATCCTGCTTCTATTTGTTTTATTCTGCTCTAACATGTAAACCGGTGGTTCTTAAACCTGTTCTGGGGGACCTCCAGCCAGTCGGCTTTTCAAGATATCCCCAGTGAATATGCAGGAGGCAGACTTGCATATAATAGAGATGACAGACATGTATATCTGCCTCCTGCATATTCATTAGGGTATCTTAAAAACCCATGTGGCTGGGGAGGCCCTAGGACAGGTTTAAGAACCACTGACAGATTAACCTCATTATGGGTATAGTGGGGAATTGAAGTCTTCTTTTTTTAAAATCATAACCCAAAATGCTTTCGGTTTTTTTGTTTTTTGTTGGTTTTTTCCTGTTAAATTCACATTAGCTGTTATATAAGAGCAGGAATAACAAATAGCCTCCCAAATATTGTAAAGTTCTCATAATGTTCCCTGTTTAGATCATTGTACTGGAAAGGGAACACCTGTAGCTCTTTCAGAATTAAGTCATTTTAATTTTAAGGGATTCTTCCTTTTTTTATATACATAAAGTCCTAGCAGTGGTCAATATTCCCTGAGTATTGACAAAATTGACAGAGCTGAGGGCAGAAACAGGGGAGGTGGGGCCCAAAGTTTATTTCCTTCAAATTGAAGACAGGCTTGGGGCCTCTTTTGGCAACAAGGCCCAGGGCAATAGCCCTAGTTGTACCCACTAACGCTAACCCTGAAAACTGAAGCACTTGTGGAACAGATACAGGAGACAGCAGTAACAGGAAAGAATGGGAAGATAACTGGTGATCCAGTAAAGTCTACATAGTAGCAAAGTGCATGAGTGTATCCGGGTAGAATATTTAGGCCGCATTTCCTTATCGGATGATGTTTGTTACTATTTAATGGTTTCTATGTTTTGATAATAGAAAAGTATGACATCAGAGTTGAACAGTGTAAGAGCCTGCAGCACCATTGATCTAGAAATTTAATTTGACAACTATAGTGTGCTCATTCTCTAAAGTAGTTTCTTGTACAATCCCACTCTATTCCTGCACAAGCGAGTTATGCTGGCTAGCTAAGTCTAGCGGCCAACGATAGATCCGCCTTAGCCAGCCAGCTGATGAAAACTGGCGTGACTGGCTATGTTGTGTGCTGAATATCAGTGGATAGCTAGCTAAATGGGACTTAGCTGACTGAGAGCCATTCCCAGCTCGCTAAGTCCCACTTGAATATTGGGGGTTAGAGTTCTTAACTCACTACCAGAAATAATTCTGCTTTCTCTCTGTGGAAGGGTACTCTAGTTGGGTAAAGCTGTTAGTTGAGAACTGGGAAAGCCAAGATTCAAATTTTGCTTTTCACATTGATGTTTTTTTGACCTCAGGTAAATCACTTTAACTGCCCTTTGCTTATGATGAATAATTTGTTAAATTTAGCCATAACACATTCTAATACAAAGGGTACAGTAGGCTTGACAAGTAGGTTTCTTGCCTTCACCTACGAGGTTTACTGAAGGTATCATCTACATTTTTCAGCTCCACCTTCTTGTGTCACTGGGCAGTGCCTCAGTTCCTCAATTTTTGTGCAAGCAAGAAGAAAAGGGGTCTCTTCATCTGCTCTGCAATTGATATACAGTCAAACCTCAATTTGCGAGTAAAGCGGTTTGCGAGTGTTTTGCAAGATGAGTAAAACATTCTCACAAATTGTGACTTGCAAACTGAACGTTGATTCGAATTGCGAGCCCCCCCCCCGAGAACCAGCATCGCTCTCCCCCCCCCCCCCTGGCTCGTGAACCAGCACCCCCACCCGCCCGAACAAAAGCCTTACCCCATCTGGCACCGGCACGCAGTCGGTGAACGAAGATCCTTGCTGTTGCCTGAGTCATCTCCGAGAATCTCAGAGAGAGCGAGAGCCAGAAGGCCTTGAGCATACGCAGATGCTCAAGGCCCAGGCAACAGCAAGGAACTTCGTTCACTGGCACGTCCTGGGGCTACGTGCCGGTGCCAGATGGAGTAAGGCTTCTGTTTGGGCTGGTGGGAGATGCCGATTTGCGAGTGGGGGGGAGCGATGCCAGTCCTCGGGGGGGGGGGTGAAGCAGCGCTGCTGGCCTCGGGGGATGGGGTTGGGTGGGAATGAATCAAGCGAGTTTCTCTTACTTCCTACGGGGAAACTCGCTTCAATATACGAGTAACTTGATTTACGAGCATACTTCTAGAACAAATTATGCTCGTAAATCAAAGTTCCGAAGAGACAGGCAGCTGAAAAATCCTAGATGCTTGTCTGAGGCAGAAATCTTCTTCATTGTCCAGCTGCAATGTAAGTTGATGAATGACTTTGGGGTCATTCAAGAACTGGACTTTTGAGGGTCTCTGCGGCTTCCTATAGGGTCCCCTTCGCCAAAATCCCTTTTCTTAATTTTTGGAAGTTTTATATAGCTTTGTGGCACCAAAAAGCTGCTGCAGTGGCCATATTGGATTTCTCAATTTTATTTAAAAGCCTCTAGCTGCCTCAAAACAACTCATTTTTTATAATGATTTTTATGGACTCCCCAGGACTTTCTACCCCTATATACTGCCAGTTATGGGCTGGCTGGTTGGATGAAAGTCCATTTGCTGCAGGGCACATGAGGTGGGGCAGAGCACTGGGCTTAGCCCCCTATGGTCCCTCTAAGGATTTAGAGTTGCAGGAAGAGTTTTATAAATCCCCCTATAGCTCTTGAATGATGACTCTGCATTGGCGGCAAAGCGCAAATGTGGTGACACCTCTGAACCCATGAGAGCACAAGAAATAATAGAAACATTATGTCATATAAAGACCCAATGGCCCATACGGTCTACCCATTCACAGTAACCATCATCTCTTCCTCTTTCTAAGAGAATTGCCGCTGCTGGGTTAGACCAGTGGTCCATCGTGCCCAGCAGTCCGCTCATGCGACGGCCCTTAGATCAAAGATCAGTGCCCTAACTGAGACTAGCCTTAACTGCGTACATTCTGGTTCAGCAGGAACTTGTCTAACTTTGTCTTGAATCCCTTGAGGATGTTTTCCATTATAACAGCCTCCGGAAGAGCATTCCAGTTCTCTACCACTCTCTGGGTGAAGAAGAACATCCTTAAGTTTGTACGGAATCTATCCCTTTTTAACTTTAGAGAGTGCCCTCTCATTCTCTCTATCTCGGAGAGGGTGAACAACCTGTCTTTATCTACTAAGTTTATTCCCTTCATTATCTTGAATGTTTCAATCATGTCCCCTCTCAATCTCCTCTTTTCAAGGGAGAAGAGGCCCAGTTTCTCTAATCTCTCGCTGTACGGCAACTCCTCCAGCCCCTTAACCATTTATGTCGCTCTTCTCTGGACACTTTCGAGTAATACCATGTCCTTCATGTACGGCGATCAGTGCTGGACACAGTACTTAATGTGAGGGTGCACCGTGGCTCGGTACAGCGGCATGATAACATTCTCCAATCTGTTCGTGATCCCCTTCTTTATCATTCCTAGCATTCTGTTCGCCCTTTTCGCCGCACATTGCATGGACGACTTCATCGACTTGTCGATCAGAACTTCCAAGTCTTTTTCCTGGGAGGTGTCTCCAAGTACTGCCCTGGACATCCTGTATTTGTGCATGAGATTTTTGTTACCGACATGCATCACTTTACACTTATCCACGTTGAACCTCATCTGCCATGTCGATGCCCATTTCTCGAGCCTGATTATGTCACGTTGCAGATCTTTGCAATCTCCCTGTGTCTTCACTACTCTGAATAACTTTGTATTGTCTGCAAATTTAACCACCTCACTCATCGTACCAATATCCAGATTGTTTATAAAGATGTTGAAGAGCATGGGTCCAAGCACCAAGCCCTGTGGCACCCCACTGGTGACTCTCTTCCAGTCCTAGTATTGTCCATTTACCCCCCACTCTCTGTTTCCTATGCTCCAGCCAGTTTTTAATCCACGTGAGTATTTCACCCTCGATTCCATGGCTTGCAATTTTTTGAAGTAGTCATTCATGTGAAACCTTGTTGAATGCCTTCTGAAAATCCAGATATACGATGTCGACCGGGTCGCCCTTGTCTATCTGCCTGTTTACTCCCTCGAAGAAGTGCAGCAAGTTCATCAAACAAGATCTGCCTTTGCTGAAACTGTGCTGGCTGGTCCTCATCAGCCCGTGTCCGTCAAGGTGATCAATGATGCAGTCCTTTACCATCTTTCCCGGTACCGAGGTCAGACTCACCGGTCTGTAGTTTCCCGGGTCCCCCCATGAACCTTTTTGGAAGATCGGCGTAACATTTGCCACCTTTCTCCGGAATCTTTCCCAATTTGATTGATAGGTTGGCTACTATTTGAAGCAGTTCAGCTATAGTTCCTTTCAGTTCCTTGATTACCCTCAGATGGATGCCATCCAGTCCCGGGGATTTATCGTTCTTAAGCCTATCTATCTTCCTGCATACATCTTCTAGACTGACCGTCAAACCTGTCAGTTTCCCATCTTCGTTTCCAGCTGTGTATATCCTCTTCGGTAAATACAAACGCAAAAAATGTGTTCAGTTTGTCAGCGATTGCTTTGTCCTCCTTTAGCACTCCATTCCACGGTCATCCAACAGTCCGACCGCTTCCTTCGCAGGTCGTTTCCCCTTAATATATCGAAAGAACGACTTGAAGTTTTTCGCCTCCTTGGCTATTTTTTCCTCATTGTCTCTTTTGGCCCCTTTTACCGCCTTATTATTATTCCTAAGGCAACAGAAGTATTGGATTTGATGGAGCAGTGGATGATTGAATTCAGGTTGAAGCTTAACTCAGAAAAAACAAAATTTTTCATCGCTTCACCTCATCCGTTTGACACCAACATATCATTGTGCATTAATAAATTTAATTATCCTGTTCTACCTACTGTTAAACTTTTGGGTGTAATATTGGACCAGGGATTAACAATGAAGGACCAAGTGGATTCTTCCAAAGAGTAAAGGGTTTCTTTACTCTTTGGAAGCTCTGAACCATTAAGGCATATTTTGATGTTTCATCATTTAGAGTTTTGGTTCAATCTCTTATACTAAGTCAACTTGACTACTGCAACATTGCTTATTTAGCAATTGCTCAGAAACATATACACCGATTACGGATGGTGCAAAATACAGCGGTCAGGTTGATCTTTGGATGAAAAAATATGACCATGTGACACCCCTTTTATTGGGTGTTGCATTGGTTACCAATGGAGGCGTGCGTGAAATTTAAATTCAGTTGCTTTTGTTTAAGGTTCTATTTGGTCTGACTCCTAAATATATAAATGAACTTTTTCTTTTACAACATAACAGACATAAAGATGCTCACATTTGATTTTTGCTTTTCCGCTGTTAAAAACTTAAAAAAGTATCATCAGCATCTTCTTTCATATCAAGCAGCAGCAAAGATCTAGATCAAGATCTAGATCTAGATCAATCGAGGGGAGGTCCACCGGATGGATCAAAAACTGGCTGCAGACAGGAAGCAGAGGGTGGTGTAAAGGCCACTACTCGACTGGCAAGGGGTCAGAGTGGGGTTCCTCAAGGGTCAGTGCTGGGACCACTCCTGTTTAACATATTCATTGACGACCTGGAGGCGGGAACAAACTGTGAGGTCATCAAATTCGCAGATGACACCAAACTATCAGCAAGGTTGAACCACGGTAGATTGCGAGGATCTCCAAAGGGATCTTACGACACTGGAAGATATGGGCGAAAAAGTGGCAAATGAGCTTCAACGTAGGGAAATGCAAGGTCATGAATATAGGGAGAAGGACCCGATGTTCACTTACAAAATGGGGGATCAATGCTAGGGGTCAGTAAGCTTGAAAGAGACCTGGGAGTGATGGTAGACACGACATTGAAGGCGTCGGCACAGTGCGCCACAGCCTCGAGGAAAGCAAACCAAATGTTAGGTATCATTAAGAGGGTATCTCGACCAGAACGAAGGAAGTCATCCTGCCACTGTACCGGGCTATGGTGTACCCGCATCTGGAATACTGTGTACAGTACTGGTCACCGTAACTCAAAAAGGACATGGCAATGCTTGAGGGAGTCCAGAGAAGAGCAACTAAACTGATTAAGGGTATGGAAAACCTTACACACACTGACAGACTGAAGAAACTGGGGCTGTTCTCCTGGAAAACGGGAGACTCAGAGGAGATATGATAGAGACCTTCAAGATCCTGAGGGGCATCGAAAAGGTTGACAAGGACAGATTTTTCAATTTGAAAGAAACCACAAGAACAAGGGGTCACTCGATGAAATTGAAGGGGGACAGGTTTAGAACAAACACAAGGAAATTCTTTTTCACACAGAGGGTGGTGGACACATGGAACACCCTTCCTGAGGCAGTGATAGGAAATAGCACAGTACAGGGTTTCAAGGAAGACCTGGATAGGTTCCTGGAGGACAAAGGGATTGAGGGGTACAGATAAGAGCAGTGGAAGGTTTAGAGATAAGTGTAGAGGTAGGTATAAAATTAGTCAGGGAACCGCTTGCTCAGGCAATATGCCTGATGGGCCGCCGCGTGAGCGCGACCGCTGGGCGGGATGGACCTCTGGTCTGCCCCGGGCGGAGGCGACTACTTATGTACTTATGTACTTAATTGCTCATTTTTTCTGAATTTTATGGGGAATTTAGAAAACATCTAAAAACACATTTATTTCTGAAGTACTTAAGTAATTAATTTGTAAAATTTTATATTATGTAATTATCAGATTTTAGGGGTTTTAGCCATTGGTTCTTACTCTCTAATTTCCTTCTGCTTTTATTGTATTTTAAATTGTGTAAACCGCATAGAACTTTATGGTTTTGCGGTATATAAATAAACTGTTGTTATTATTATGGCACCTGCGTTGATGTTGTTTGTGCTTATTCCAGAACCTAGAGGCACACCACTAGTAATATCCCTTTCCTCAGAGTGATCTCCTGGACTTCGAGCATTAATATATATTGCTTTCCAGACGTTGTGCCCTTTTCATATCTATGTAGAGGTATTCAGTGATTTACTTACCTGAAGGCTTATACTCACCCAGGGGCTTTGATCACCCTGCCCCATCACTTCTAGTTAAAACCCTCTTCAAGTAGATTAGCCAGCCTGCTGGCTGAAGACACTTCTTCCCTTCTTTGATAGATGCACACTACTCCTTGCTCAGCAGCCCTGAAAATCATTCCCATGGTCCAGGAAGGCCAAAATGCTCTCGACAACACCATCCACGTAAGCCATGTATTCATCTCCAGGATGCAAACTTCTCTGCCTAGCCTTTATTCTCTACAGGAGGATGGAGGCAAATACCATCTGCACACCTGACTGCTTCACCTCTCCAGAGCCACAAAGTCACTTTTGATACGTTCCACAGGGGTACTTGACAGTATCGTTAGTGCAAACTTATATGAACAGCATCCGATAATAGTCATCAGACTTGATGAGTCTTGGCAATCTCTCCATAATATCTTGGTTTTTGGCACCAGGGCAGACAGCATACCTCTTGTGACTTCATGTGTGGTCTGCAGATGGATGCTTCTGTACCCCTCAGAAGGGAATCACCAACTACTACTATTTTATGCCTCCTAGTGGTCATGAATCCAGTAATTTTGGGGATTTTAAGCTTTGGTCCTTCCTACCTTGAGAGTCTCTCATCTCCTCCACGTCCAGGGCAGCATACCAGTTCTTCAGTTTCAAGGGCAGGTGAGTCACAGTACCAGTCTTGCAGGGTTTCCATAATCTGAGTCCAGCTGTCTTCTCTCAGCACAGCACTCCCACTGCTGGAAATCTTTGACACCTCATGAACCATTTAATTGATTACCTCTTATTCTCGCAGATGCTTCTCAGTCTTGCTACCCCTTCTTTCAGTTTCTATACTTTCTTTATGAGGGATTCAAGCTGAAAACACATGGAACCACTCCATCTTCAGAGATCCTCATGAGATCCAGGTCAGGGATTTGACTCTTATTTTGTAAGTTTGATGTGTGAAGCATCTGCATTGTCTGGAGTATTGCCAGTAGTGGTACATAGGGTTTACCTTCGCAGAGCAAAGCTCCCAGCGGAAGCTTTAACCCAGGAACTGGAGGTCTAGTTGAAAAGAACAGAGTTGCCTGGGCGTCAGGGTCAATGTCTATACGCCCCCAAAGTGAAATCTCATAGAGGATTCTGTGTCTCAAGTGGGTGATAACAGCTAAGAGAGGAAGGGATACCTGACAGTGTGCAGACTTTACAAACTGGCGGATTTGATGAAAGTCATTACAGTATCTTTTTGGGAATTACAACTTGCCTCAGAATGCTGTTGCGCGCGATTGCCTTATGTCTTTCAAGTATGTGCATATTACCCCAGTCTGAGGGAATTACTTTGGCTACCAATCAATATGCACATTGAATTTAAGGTTTTGTGCTATAATTTTTTAACTTTTGAATGATTGTCCGAAGATGCTGCCAATCAGCCAAGGTGGAATCTCTGATCTATGGACAAGTCGTGTTTGGATGTGCCTCCTCTTGAGTGCATAAGTTGGCAGGGTTTCGTAAAACCATGTTTTCAGTACAGGGACCAACTTGTTGGAATATGCTACCATTGGACTTGAGGCAGGCTACAAGAAGGGGTTAAAGACTGTTGTTTGTGCACATCTTTGAATAGGATCTTTTAGCTTTTTTTATTTTTTGTTGCATATCTTTTTTTCTCTCTCTCTTTTTTCTCTTCTCTCTTTTTTAGTGATGTAGATAAATTATTTGGGAGAGAGTTTGTGGTTTTGTGCGTTGGCAAAATGTCTTATGTTTTGGTATATTGATGTGTTTATTGCATTTGTTATGTTTTTTTATTTTATTATGTATGTTATTTTGTAATCTGCATAGAATTGCTGGATATGCAGAATATACATTTTTTAAAATAAATTTGGAACCTCTGCAGACTTCCACAGCTCAAATTTCATGTATGAGCAGCTCCAAGAACCAGTCCACATTTTTTTCTTTCATCACATCCAAAGATAACCATGATGCTGATGGAACACTGAGAGGTGCCAGAGGACCCTCTGAGGGTTAAGAATTGCCGCTGCTGGGTCAGACCAGACCAAAATTGTACCCGATGGCTGCTGATTTCCAGAAACTTTTTGTCCCACCTAAGGTGAATTTGCTAATAGCACAAGTAAGTAACCCCCCTTTACAAAGCCACATTAGCTTTTTTATTCGCTAGCCATGGTGGGATTAGCTCCAACACTCATAGGAATTCTATGAGCATCTAGAGCTAATACCGCTGCAGCCGCGGCAATAAAAACGCCTAACATGGCTTCATAAAAGGGGGCCTAAGAAAGGTTAGAGGGATGTAAATATGCATGAGATTGATGTTGCATACACTACCTCAATTGTATTTAAATCTGTTCATGCATATTCATTGTGGATATCCTGAAAACCTGTGGCAAGAGTACTCCAGGACCAACTTGGGAAACACTCGTGTAGGCTAAAATTTGAATATTATTGCTTATTGTATATTATAGGTATTTTTGTCTCATATTTATTTGGAATGTTTCATTTTGAAAATTAATAAAAATCACTTTAGATATTTGTTTTCATACGTTTCACTTTTATTTCTATGCACTTAAGAAGAATATATAAGAATCTTTGATTGAAAAGGAAAAAGATATTGTTCTGTTTGACTTTGTTTACTTCAATAGCATTCATTTTTATAAGCTCTTGCTTGAAGAATTAAATTAGTTTGTTGCTATAATTCATTGGTGGTCTTCAAAAGCTGCAAACATATCATGTTTCCAGGATACCCCTAATAAATATGCAAAACTGTGCAATCCGGTTACTCTGTTGTGCACACATTTCACCTTTACTCAAAGAACATATTTAAGAACAAGACTCCCTGCCTTTCTTAATTCTCTGACAATACCATACACACCATCTTGGACCTTCCATTCATTAAATGATTATCGTCTAGTTCTTCCACATCCAGTGTTGCACATCTAGAGTCCACAAGAATCAGTGTTTTTTCTTCGTAGCCCAGCTCTCTTGAATTATCTGCCACAAACTATCCATTCTGAACTTTTATTTATTGATTGATTCAACTTTTCTATACTATTCTGAGCTCAGAACGATTTACATTAATTTATTCAGGAACAAGCATTTTTCCATCTGTCCCGGCAAGCTCACAATCTATCTAATCTACCTGGGGGAATGGGAGGATTTAAGTGACTTGTCCAAGAAAATAATTAAATACCATACACACATAAGAATAGCCTTACTGGTCAGGACTAATGGCTCCATCTAGCCCAGTAGGCCTTCTTCAATTAAGAATTTCAAAACATCAATAAAAATCAGGTTTTCAACCAGGAATTCAATAAATGAGATAGAGACTTTCCAGGCAAACATGTTCAGCCGTTTCTGTTCCCCACCTCTGGTTTCCCATTCCTTCTACCACCTTCATACCCTCCTATTGAATCTGTTTGAAGGATATTTGAGTACTCCTTTAAAAACAATTGTAATTCTTTTAAAATTAAATTGACTAATTTTAGATTGTAACCGTTATGCTCTGTCACCTACAGTTAATAGTCTAGTATAGTAAAAAATTAATTGGATCACTATTATATTTCAGCTGTGCAGCTGAGCCTACATGCATTTCTTTTAAGTTGCCACACAAAAAGTTTTGGACTGCTACACATAAAAAGGCAGAGGCAGACTGACTATTCAGGCAATTAGCAGTTTCCCAAGATCACAGAACAGTAGGAGACACAATGGCTCCTCTCCCCACCAATATATCCAGCATCTCTCTCCACCCCTGGGTATGGCATGTCCTCTCTCCTCAACCCCCTCACCTCCCACCCCTGATCTGCCTTCAACAAGCCTTTTCCCACTAGATGTTGCCAGTAGTGGGAGTCTTTGCTTTGCCTGTCCTGCCCCCTCTGATATAAACACCTGTTTCCACATGAGCAGGACATGGCAAAGAGAAGGCTGGGGGCTGGCTGCATGTAGCATATGTAATTGTTGTTGGCAAACTCTACAAGAAAAAACAGTTTTAAGAGATGGGGGGGGGCAGGGGGCTATAGAGGAGAGAGAAATAGCTGGATTGAGGGCGAGTTCTCGTAAAACAGCTAGAGCTATGTTAGTTATATCTCATTATTACATTTTTGGCCTCTTCCTAGCTTTCTATTAGCAGGTAACAGGAGCCTCTTCCATTGGTTCCTCGTCATGTCATCCGAATCTCCTGTTCCATTTTCAAGCACAGATCCTCTCCATCATCTCTTGTTATGCTGTTCTGTTTCACTTCATCTCTGCTTTTCTTCATCAATCCTTTTTTGCCTGCCTTTGCTCATGTAATTCTTGTCCTTTAGTCTCAAAGTAGGTCGACCTGGTCCAATTCTGGTGGGTCCCAAACACTCCCCCAACTTTATAAAGGCTAACAAGGAATCTTCTCTTTTGCTGCAGTCACAAAGTACGTGTTCCACTGGCACTGGCAGAACTGCATCCCACATCCGTACAAACTCTACAGTATTTCACACTTGCAGGTAAGTATGTCCATCAGTGTGTCAGCTTCTCCATAAATCTTTCTCTCCTCCAGTTTTACTCTGCCCACAGAAACTTTGCTGGCTTGTTTCCACAGGGAATTCAGTTTTGCGTTAATCCCTAACATGGCTGTTTATAACAGGACCACTGAATTTTTTGATTTGCTTTGTACCACTGAGCAAGTAATTCAGGTGTTAGGTCTTGTCTGGAGCAATTGCCTCCCCTCCCTTACTGCCACATCCAAGATTCTGCCATCTATTCTGGCAGAAATAGCATGCAATGATGATGTGCTTCGGTTGACTGCTACGAAGGGAAAACATTAGCGGTATGACTTCCATCTTAGCCCTGGAAGAGGGTGGCAGCACATTTGGATACAAGAGGGGAGAAGAAGGAATGGTGTTAAGAACTTGACATTGTAGGAGCAAATACCTTAAGACTTTCATTAATTGAAGTGGAGCTCCTGTTGTATCCTCAGGCTCTGTTTCTTTGATCCCAAAACATGAAGTTGAGTTTTTTCTGGAGCTACTTGTCTGTGTTTATCTTGGACTTGATATGAGAAGTGTAATAATGCCTCAGTAAAGTCCTTGTTCCATAAATAAACATTCTGAGTTTAAATTGTAGAATCTCAAAAAAGGAGCTTTCTGAAATTAAAGTGCAACTGATTCTGTCAAGAGAAAAATCAATCTTTATCAGACCATTCTGATTAAAGATATAACCAATCTGTGAAAGAAAAATAGAGGCCTTCAGAATTCTTCATAGGAGTCCTAATCTGAGGTTAATTAACTTTCTGTGTCTTCAGTTTTATCTCCTTGTAAGATATTTAGGAAGTATATATTGGGCACTTTAAAAAAAACCCAAAAAACTATCAATTTGACTTATTGTCAAGCTTTATTATATATAAGTTATGAAAAAAAATGATATAGATATTAGCATTGTTAGCCATGTCTGTCTTGAATAGGCCTTGAAACAGGAGTTGTGGAATGCAGTCCATCCTAACCAGACCTCAAGAAAAGGTTGTGGTATGCATGTGAGGGCAAATTAGCACTGGAAAATTGGTGCCTGAGAGGGGGATTTATGACTGGTACATATTTGTGCAGACCACCTAGTGATAAGAATCCTGGGACTGAATTAGGATTCACAAAGGAAAAAGAGATCCAACAGGTCTGCAACAAGTGTCGAGCAATGGAAACCAAAAGAGAAACTGCAGAATTGATGTACTTGATGCAGGATCTTTATTTTAAATCAATGAAACGTTTAAAAAGTGGTCTAACTTTGTTAAAGAAAAACAAAGACTCAACCTGTCTGTGTTTCAATTAAAACATCTTCCTCAGGGGTCAGGATGTTTCTTTGGGGTAAACAATGTAGAACATAACAACATGCAAATGAATCCAATGTCTGTTAGGTCACCTGGATTAAAAGTATGGAGCAGTATGTCTCAGAACAATGTTATATTGTTCTGAGACGTACTGTTCCATACTTTGTAATCCCGGTGGCCTAACAGGCACTGAATTAGGATTCCCATAGCAACAGGGTAATAAATTCCTTTTGAGAGTCAGAAGATATTTTTCACATTAGGAACAGTGCAGAAAAAGCTCTATAAAATTAACAGGCAGGTGTCTCATTTTTTGACCAGGGAAACAAAGCGTCGGGCTGACCTTGGCATGTTGTCTTTCTCTCCAACTCGGAGTTCTTGGACCTTTTTTTCTAAGACCTTTTATTTTCAATTGTTTTGTACTAAAATTGTTTTAAGACGCACAGCTGCATGCATTTAATAACTATATATTCACTTTAAAATTTTGGTTTACCAAAGAAAGGTAAAATAAAAAATTATTATTGACAAAAAGACCCTGAGTTAAATTTTTTGGGAGAAGCACTCTGTATGGGCAAATGCAGCATTAAGTTATCTACCTGCAGCTAGGGCAGAAATGTCAAGTCAACAGCAAGCCTTTGATATTGGACTTTTGGATATAATGGCATTATTGTAAGGATCGGGTTGTGCTGGCTGGGTGCTATGGTTGTTACCTTGGCCTTAAGGAGGAGAGTTGTGGCATAGTGGTTAGAGCTACAGCCTCAGCACCCTGGAGTTGGTGGGTTCAAACACCATGCTGCTCTTTGTGACCCTGGGCAAGTCACTTAATCCTCACTGCCCCAGATACATTAGTATGTACCGTATTTTCGCGGATATAACGCGCACCCGTGTAAAACGCGCACACGGGTATAGCGCGCAGAAACCACACTTGTATGTACGGAAACTTTTGTATACAGCACTCATGGGTATACCGCGCATGCTGCCCGACTCTCCTCTGGCCACCCCGACTCTCCTTTCGCCCTCCCCGACTCTCCTCTGGTTGCCCCGATCACCGTTTCACCCGCCCCGCCTCTCCGTGCGCTGCCCGCCTCTCCGTGCGCTGTCCCGACCCGGAGTTTTCTCAGCAGAATTTCCCAGACCACCTCTTCCTCTCAACACAATTGACACGCTAGTGGGTTTATTTTTATAGCTTTTTCAATCCCTTCGGTCTGCCTGTCCCCCTTGAAGTCCTGTCCCCCCTTGAAGTCCTGTCCCCCCTTGAAGGTCTGCCTTGTCCCCCTTGAAGGTCTGCCTGTCCCCCTTGAAGGTCTGCCTGTCCCCCCTTGAAGTCCTGTCCCCCCTTGAAGGTCTGTCCCCATCCTGAAAGCCTGATGCCCCCCCTCGACGTCCGATTCTTCTCCCCCCTCGGCAGGACCACTCGCACCCCCACCCCGAAGGACCGCCGACTCCCCCGACAATATCGGGCCAGGAGGGAGCCCAAATCCTCCTGGCCACGGCGACCCCCTAACCCCACCCGCACTACATTACGGGCAGGAGGGATCCCAGGCCCTCCTGCCCTCGACGCAAACCCCCCTCCCCCCACCGACCGCCCCCCCCCAAGACCCTCCGACCGCCCCCCCAGCCGACCCGCGATCCCCCTGGCGACCCCCCCGACCCCCCCACCCCCCTTCCCAGTACCTTTGGTAGTTGGCCGGACAGACGGGAGCCAAACCCACCTGTCCGGCAGGCAGCCAACGAAGGAATGAGGCCGGATTGGCCCATCCATCCTAAAGCTCTGCCTACTGGGTGGGGCCTAAGGCGCGTGGGCCAATCAGAATAGGCCCTGGAGCCTTAGGTCCCACCTGGGGGCGTGGCCTGAGGCACATGGTCGGGTTGGGCCCATGTGCCTCAGGCCGCGCCCCCAGGTGGGACCTAAGGCTCCAGGGCCTATTTGATTGGCCCACGCGCCTTAGGCCCCACCAGTAGGCGGAGCTTTAGGATGGATGGGCCAATCCGGCCTCATTCCTTCGTTGGCTGCCTGCCGGACAGGCGGGTTTGGCTCCCGTCTGTCCGGCCAACTACCAAAGGTACGGGGGAAGGGGGGTGAGGGGGTCGTGGGGTCGCTAGGGGGATCGCGGGTCGGCTGGGGGGGGCGGTCGGAGGTTCTTGGGGGGGGGCAGTCGTTGGGGGGAGGGGGGTTTGCGTCGAAGGCAGGAGGGCCTAGGATCCCTCCTGCCCTTAATGTAGTGCGAGGTGGGGGTAGGGGGTCGCCGTGGCCAGGAGGGTTTGGGCTCCCTCCTGGCCCGATATTGTCGGGGAGTCGGCGGTCCTTCGGGAGGTGGGGGTTGCGAGCGTCCTTCCAGATGATGAATCGGGCGTCGGGCGGGGTGTGAAATATGTAAAAAAAATTTTGTATTACCGCGCTCAGACATATAACACGCGGAAGGGTATGCGCGGTACGTAAAAACGCGTATAACGCGCGCGTTATATCCGCGAAATACGGTTACTGTGAGCCCACTGGGCAGATAGGGAAAATGCATGTGTTCCTGATTGGTAACCTGTTCTGAGCTCCTTTGATGAGGACGGGCCTAAAACATCTAATATAATAAAATGCTAGGCCGCGCATGCGCCGTTCCATCGCGTGGGTCTGTATTCCGTGCGGCTGTCGATCCGTGCTGTTTTTTGCTCTGCCCCTGCTCCTTGCCTGAAGTCCTCTCTCCTCCCCCGAGGCGGATGTCGGACGCGGCGCCCTGTCAGCCGTGCTGTTCTTCGGACTGCCCTGCTCCTTGCCTTACTATATTTTAAAGTTTGAAAGACGAGGCAGTGGCTCCTCTCAGGATCCACACCTGCGTCGGAAGTCTGACGCAAGGTGGGGATCATGAGAGGAGCCACCGCCGCGTCTTTCAACTACAAAAAAAAAAAATACTCGCTTTTAAAATCTTCAGGCGCGAGCGGCGGCTTGACAGACGCGCCCCAACTTCCCAACGCCAAGCGCCCTTTTAAAATCTTCAGGCACGAGCGGCGGCTTGCCGCACACACCCTGACCGCCAAACCCCCCTGCCGGCATCTATTTTTGCTCCTCCTCCTCCCTCTCGCATGCTCACAGCGTTTTAAATGAGAAGCGCTGTGCTGTGCTGCCACTGGCCTCACCATCTCCTCTCCACTGCGGCCCGCCCCTCTCACAACTTCCTGTTTCCGCTAGGGTTGGCCGCACTGTAGAGAAGATACCGAGGCAGCAACAGCGCGGTTGCAGCGCTTTTCTGTGAGGCAAGTAAATTTCTGTGGGGCATATGCACAGAGGGAGCAGGAAATGAATGCTGCTGGACGGGGGAGGGAAAAGGAAGGGAACAGGGGGAGCAGGCAAGGGGTGGGTGCACAGGGAAGAGGGGGAATGCTGCTGCTACACAGGGAATGGGGAATGCTGCTGCACAGAGAAGGAGGGAACTGCCTGCTGCTGTACAGGGAAGTGTGGGGAATATTGCTGTACAGGGAAGGGGGGAATGCTGTTGCATGCTACACAGAAGGGGGAATGCTGCTGTTGCTGCACAGGAAAGTGGGGGAGGGGGGAAGGGAAAGGGGGCCAGGGAGCAATCTTGGTTTGCTTTGGGGCGGGGAGACAAAAGGGGGCCATTGGAGCGAGACAGAAAGATAGGCAGGCAGCGCATGAGAATGAAAAACAGACACACAGAAAGACAACAGGCAGGGAGAGAAACAGAAAGAAAGAAACACAGACAGGCAAAGGGGGCCAGGAGAGAAACAGACAGAAAGAAAGACAGACAGTGGAGGGAGAGAGACAAAGAAAGGAAGAAAGAGACAGGGGCAGGGAGAGACACAGAAAGAAAGACACATAGACATATTCTAGCACCCGTTAATGTAACGGGCTTAATGACTAGTCAAATAAATAAAGTGCTAAGACTAGTTGTTAGTTTTTAGGCCTTGTATAGTATGTTGGGTTGGGTTTTTTTTTTTAGCTGTAGACAGTTTCTTTTTATTTTTATCACTCTTGAGAACCAAACAGAGGTACAGCAAAAGAAAAGTGTCATCACATGTAGCCCATGAAGTAACTAAATAACTTATACAACAGCCTGATAATTTAACACCACATCCATGTTTTGGCTCCCCTTTTTGTTTCCCTAACCCACTCCCTCCTAACCCTTGCCACTTCCTCCAAGCCTCTGCTGAGGTAGTCTCCTCTGCTTAGTTCTCCCTAAAGACTTTCCATAATACTTGATTGGGTCTTGCTCTACTCCTCATTTCCTATTCCCTCCTCGAACAGTTACTATCTTGCTATTTCATGCATACCAGATTTCTTATAGCTGCATTGAGAGAGGATTCTTCCTTAAGCCAGTAATCTCAAATAGTTCTCTTGACCAGCAGCAGGGCTACCTTGACAAATCTCCTTGGCGTAAAGAGCTAGCCTCTTGTCCCCTAACAGCAACAGAACTTGTGACTAATTCACTTCTATTTGACTAATATGTCTAAAGCTCTTATTTAAGAACATAAGAACATAAGCAGGCCTCCGCCGGTTCAGACCATAGGTCCATCCTGCCGGGCCAGTCCGCTCCCGCGGCGGACCCCAAACAGGTCATGACCTGTCTGAATCACCAGAAGGGGCTCCCCTTGCCACCTTGGTTTCTCATTGAAGTCCTATCTTCCCATCGAAGTCCTAACCCTCGGTCTTGCAACATGCACGCCCTGTTGGGTTTCTATACTTAGTACCTGGTTAGCTTTCTATACTTGTGTTACATCCCAGCTCCTCCCTCAGTATCCCACGATTCCTTTACCTCAGGAATCCGTCCAATCCCTGTTTTGAATCTCCCTGTCTACCGTACTCTGCCTGATCACTTCCTCCGGTAGCGCATTCCAAGTGTCCTACGACCCTTTGGGTGAAAAAAAACTTCCTTGCATTTGTTTTGAACCTATCTCCCTTCAGTTTCTCCGAATGCCCCTCGTACTTGTTGTCCCTTCAGTCTGAGAATCTGTCCCTATCCACCCTCTCTTATGCCCCTCATGATCTTGAAGGTCTCTATCATATCTCCCCTGAGCCTCCTTTTTTCCAGAGAGAAGAGCCCCAGCCTATCCAACCTCTCGGCGTATGGGCAGTGTTCCAGCCCTTTTACCAGTTCGTTGCTCTCCTTTGGACTCTCTCAAGTACCGCCATGTCCTTCTTGAGGTGCGGCGACCATATATGAATGCAGTATTCCAGATGTGGACGCACCATAGTCTTAATGTCAAGCGTTCCAATAACATATAGAGTAGAGTTGCCCTCCTATGTTGTATGCTTCCATAGTCCTCAGTGGCCCATAACCCCATTTTCACCCTTTTTGTTTATGTAATGTGGGCTCATATAAGATCTTACAGTAATATTGAAATTCCTTCAATATATCTACTATGGTTTAAAAATGCTTCAAAGTACTGGCTGTTTCCTTACTGTAACCTCTTCTGCTATATCCACTGACCATGGTTGAAGCCAAGGATCATTTTATAACAGGTCACCTAGACTGAAGTGGTAGATAGGTGCTTATTTGTACCCTATTCTATTAAGACACGTAACCACATTTGTGTCTTTATAAATATCAGCACAAAGCCTGCCATCCAATTGCAGCTGTGGTCAATTACTCTGCCCAAAAGGTATAGATGTTTTGTGTATATTTTATACTGTAAAGTACACATCTAAATTCTAACTCTGCATGTGCTCCAACCATAACTGTCATCAAGCATGCCTACATCCAGCTCATGTAAAAGTATGTGCATTTTTGGTCATTGTATAAGGATAAATGAACAAGCAAATTACTCCTTTATATGCAGGTATACACTTAAGGGGAAATTCTGTAAATGTAGAGAAATATAAGCAAGGTGGTGGTTTGGCAATTATTTTGAAAGGTCACTTTGATTTTAAATTATTAGATTCCAGACAAACTTCCTGCCTCGAAATTTTTAGCATGACAATTAAATGACAATAAGTTAAAGGAATTAACAACTTGTATTCTTTTTTATGTTATGCATGGTAGTTTGGATCAAGGCTACGAGACACATTTTTATGAATTTCTTTACAAAACGGACATAATCTACACTTAGAAATAGGGAATGATACTGCAGTTAGAGATTTGAAAGAATTCCTATCCTCATTAAATTACACATTCCAGATCCTACTAAAACTATCAATTTAAGTCACCATCTTGATTTAGTAATCTTTTCTTCTAAGGCTATTGTTTTTCTATATATGACACAAAGAAGCTGGAATTCACTCATTTGGTCAGATCATTTAATATACAATTTTAGGTTTAAATTGGATAAAATCATCCTCGCTGACAAAACATACATCCAAACTAGAGATCTTATTACAGAGGATTTATATAAACCCTACAGAATTTGGACTCAATATGAATTAAATCATGAGAATATTAACCCCATTAATTTTTATTCTACTGGGACATTCTAGTAATTCAATTATAGAGAATATTGCACCTAAACGTCTAATTAAAAAGAGAGAAAGAAGATCTGTGGATGGTATGATTTAGAACTTTTGGAGCTGAAACGTTCACTAAGACAATTTAAATGAATTTGGTATAAATCCCACAGTGATGAGGATAACGTTAACTAGAGAAAAGGCGTACATGAATATAAGAGAAAGATAAAAGAGAAACGTAGGTAATTTTATTCTGCTAAAGTTAGGTGTGTCAAAATTGATACAAAGGAATTGTTTAGTTTCTTCAATTTTTAATGTTACTATCCCCCTCTTACGAACGCATAGCGTGGGTTTTAGCAACAGCAGTAACTGACACTCATAGAATTCCTATGAGCGTAAGAGCAGTTACCACCGCTGCTGTCACTAAAACCCACTCTATGCGTTTGTAAAAGAGGGGGTAGATTAGGGCAGGCACCTCAAGACAATCCTCCTTCAGCTGAATTGGCTCAGTATAGGGGCCACTCAATATACTACACAACTCCAAACAAGCTGCCACAGGAACTCATGATAGACTATTTGAAGCTAATGTCCGTTCCTTTTTTGGGGAGTTGGCTGGGGGGGTTCTTAGAGTGGTTTCAATGATTGATTTTCACCTGTGTGTTATTAGTTACTTCACTGTGGTTTGTCACACATTTTGATTTAAGCACACATGAGGTAACCGATGATGGTGGGCAGGGAGGGGTATGTTTGCCTTTGCCTTGTGTGAAGCGCTGGAGAAATTCTCCTTTTGCTGACCCTCCACACTGAGGTTACCCAATTTCGCTAATATTTAGCATTATTATTTTATTTGAAGTTGTGTTGGCTCTCACAGGTCTATTCATCATTGGGTTACCACTCTCAGAACCCTTAGACTGGTTCTGCCTTTTTGTTTGTGTCAGAATAGGAGCCAACATTTCAACAGTTGGGGGTGTGAAGCACAATACACATGACCTCTCCTTGAATACTATGAAGGAGTTTGCTCAATATTTGAGGTGCTCAGCACTCACTGATTTGGCTCCTAAACATACAATTTGTTTATAGACTTTTTCTCCTACGTAGATGTACCCAAATTCTGTCTGGGTTCTGCTAACTGTTCTTAGAGGAGCATAAAAAGTAATACAAAATGTTGTACTTCATGAGTCTACAAAAGCATAAAAAAAACCTGCAAATGATCCAGTTTTTTCTAGGTTTGACTCAGCTTGTATCTGCAATGCCTTGCTACTGGGTCTAGTCAACCAAAGTGCACATACAGTACACGTACTGTATATACCTCACTTCCTCTCACTTTCATAACCAGAACCACATTCTCTTTGATTTTGGCATTTCAATTGAGAACTGTATTAAAGTCACCAACAGGGATTACCTAGCAGTGTGACTGAGCATCAGCAAATGTTCACCGCCACTCTCTTATTTGGGGATAATACAGCCAAGGAACAAATAAAACATGAAATAAGTTCCATAGTTTATCTAGTGAAAATAAAATTCTCATTAAAAGTGTGTTCCTATGAGATTAACTCATCTTCACAGGCTAATTTCTCATAATTGATGGGCTTTATGAGCACTGATCACATCACAGTATTTTAATTTTTGCCTTTTCATATAATACTTTTCTTTTTGAAATTTGACTGATGATGTGACAAGGGCACATAGTCACCACTTCATGGCCTTTCCAGAAGATGTAGTTTACACATTTGGAAACAAAGAAATAATGAATAGATGTACATATTGCTTCTTTATGGACTCAAATGCATAAGGGAGACTTTGACTGCACTCACAATTTGTTTTCCTTTTGGGGGGGCAGACAAAACTTGCTACCCCAAAGGTTCTGCTCCTGCAGAAACACTACTGCAGCAGGGTTATCCCCTCTCTTGTTTCTCTTTTAATAACCCTCCTCCACAGTCCTTTTAAAACTCATCCTCTTGCCCAATAATCAGAGTTGACAAAAGGAGAAAGAGCTAAATGTATTTCCTCAGACTATTTCCTCTTTAACTGCATCCATAAATGGCTGTGATCATGGCCACAGAGGAGGATGCAAGATCCCACATTACTGGGCCCAGCTGGTACTGGTGATTGCAGCCAAAGGGGGGTGAGGAACCAATGTTTTCCAGCCATCCTTCTGCTGTTAGGAGCTCTGATAACTTGAAATAAGAAATACCTAGCAAAGTCCCTACTTTTTCCTCAGCTGTCCTATTTTCTGTGAGATCTTCCATGCTCTAATTTTCTGTGTGTAATCCTGTTTGCTGGCTTGCAAATTATGGGAGAATGGAGGAGTTTATCTTATTCCTGCTGACTACAATATATGTTTATGCATCTAAGAGGTTTGTATTCTATCGTGATTTGAAAAATCCAAATAAAAGATGTAATAAGATAACTTAAGTGTTCTCCTTTCACAGATAACCAAAATTTGACCTTTGGTCTGTCCCAATATGGCAACTCTTATATTGTTATATAAATCCTTTAGGTGCCCTAGTTAAAGCATTTGGGGACTTCTTTTATACTTATGCTGATAATATCTAATGTTTGATAGCTACAGAAGATGCTTTCCCAAAGGAGCTTTGTGCATTAAACAGTGCAAAAACATTGACGAATTTGCAAAAAAGACAGAAATGCAGGCACTCTCTAGCTGCTTAATGTGCAAAGCCCCTTCTGAAAAAAACATTTCACAGGTTCTCTCTATAGTAAGCTTTCACACAAACTTCTGAAAATTTATGCAAATTACACATTTACTCTAATTTATTAATTTGTCTTACACCCTGGGATTTAATTCATGACCTTCCTCTCTTTCCCTTCAAATCTCAAATCTTCAGAAGTAACAGAGAAAAGTACAGTCACCACCATTGTGTCTTGCACTTACGTTCAATGCCATTGTGATCACAGCTGCCACCGGTGTTTGCTAGAAATGTAGTAGTCACCACTAGTGTATTTCTCTGTCTTGATCAGGGGTGTCAAAGTCCCTCCTCGAGGGCCGCAATCCTGTCAGGCTTTCAGGATTTCCCCAATGAATATGCATGAGATCTATTAGCATACAATGAAAGCAATGCATGCAAATAGATCTCATGCATATTCATTGGGGAAATCCTGAAAACCCAACTGGATTGTGGCCCTCGAGGAGGGACTTTGACACCCCTGGTCTAGATCAGTGGTTCCCAACCCTGTCCTGGAGGACCAAAAGGCCAATCAGGTTTTCAGGCTAGCCCTAATGAATATGCATGTTGCAGATTTGCATGCCTGTCACTTGCATTATATGCAAATCTCTCTCATGCATATTCATTAGGGCTAGCCTGAAAACCCGATTGGGCTAGTGGTCCTCCAGGACAGGGTTGAGAACCACTGGTCTAGATGAATATCCTGATTAGAGGTCTGACAGGAACGGGGATCGCAGGAATCCCGCAGGTCCCACGGGACTCCCACGGGGACCCCCTCTGGCCCGCGGGACTCCCACGGGGATGGAAGGCTTTGGAAGCAGGGTTCGTCCATATAATATAATGGACATGTCAGCCTTAGTAAAAGAGGGGGTTTATAAGTTAATTACCTGAACAGAAAACAAAAAAGGGTTCCACCAAAGAGATTCCACAAGGAAAACAGCAGCGCAAACACAAAGAAACTGTGGAATTGATGATCCTGTCAGAAGTAATTGCTGCTTTTTATGGGGACGGGCGGGGATGGAGGTAATTCCTTGCGGGGATGGGTGGGGATGGAGAGGATCCTGATGGGGACGGGTGAGGACGGAGAGGATCCTGGTGGGGACGGGTGGGGATGGGAGGATCCTGGCGGGGACGGGTGGGGATGGAGAAGATCCTGGCGGGGATTGGGCAGGGATGGGTGGGATTTCTGTCCCCACGCAACTCTCTATTCCTGATCCACTGTGAGGAACCAGTTCAATGTGAAAGGTGTCTGTAGATTAATGTCCTCAGGAAAAAGGTGGTGATAATAAAAGAGAATGTAGTGATGTTAAGAAACACCTGTAACCATGAGAACTATGAGTACATAGATAAAATGCTTCTTGGGCATCCACGATTTCCAGTAGAGGGGAAGATGAAACTGGGTCATGAGATGACAAGTGGGCACACATTACCAGAGCTCGTAAAATCAACATTATGACTCCACATTCATATGAGCTACAGAACCGGTGGAAGGAACCAAAAGTTATATCTGAATCAGCAATCACTCTGCCTAGGAAGCAAAGGACAGAGGTGGTGCTCGGTGACTCCCTTCTCAGGGGTACAGGCTTCTACTGTTTCACTATATGGAATCATGTTACAGTACTTCATTTCTTAGGGAGATGCATTGGTTGCCTGTTTTGTACAGAATCAAGTACATGGTTTCGTTTTTAGATTTTAGGACAGATAGATTAAAGTCAAATTAAATAAGGATCCTTAATACTCTTTAGATTTTTATAACTTCAAAAGGGAATGTAGAAAACTGGAGAGATGTTGACTAAAATCACAAAGTGAAGATGCGTATACGAATCTGAGATTACAAATTCAAAAGCATAAGGAGAAAATTAGATCACATAAAGAGAAGTTTGACACCGAGAAGTTTTATGTTCTAGCTGAGATAATATTCAAGCACCTTTCGTACTTCACAGGCAACTTTTTTAAAATTTTTCCCCTTATTTTCTAACTCCTGTTACTCTATCTTATCTCTCTATATGCTCCATCTTTGCTTACGCCTTATGCTATCTATTAAAATGTTTTGTGATAATATGGCATAATATGCCATACGTAGTATTGTCTGAATACTTTTACTGCTGTACTTGTATATTGCATTTGTTTGACCTATTCTTGTTGTATACCGCCTTGAGTTAATGCTTTCATAAAGGTGATAAATCCAACAAAATTTCCAGAAAGTAGCACTCCCACTAGAGCAGTGTTTTTCAACCTTTTTTGGGCAAAGGCACACTTGTTTCATGAAAAAAATCACGAGGCACACCACCATTAGAAAATGTTAAAAAATTTAACTCTGTGCCTATATTGACTATATTAAAGTAATTCTCTTGAATAGGAATCAAATAACACAAAGAAAGTATTTTATAATTACTTTTATATGAAATATTAAGTAAACCAGAATAGTGAAAAATTATAAAATACTTTATTCAGTGCGAAACCTGGGCCTGTTTGGCTGAACACAAAGCTGGATATTCTGGCTGGAATCGAAAGAAAGACACACACGTAGCTCTTCGTCAACAGCTCTCAGTCTCTCCTCTGTATTTGGTTTTTATAGCATACAAAAATAGACAAATATACCCTCCATCCCTTTTTATTAAACCACAATAGCAGTTTTTAGCGCAGGGAGCTGCGCTGAATGCCCAGCGCTGCTCTTGACGCTCATAGGCTCCCTGCGCTACAAACCACTATTGCGGTTTAGTAAAAGGTGACCATATTGTAAAATATAGACAGCAGGTATAAATTCAGAACTGTGCATAGTTAAGTGAAGGGAAGTTTTCATCTCTGGTAATTTACCCAGTTAACTATTAAGTTATTTGGGCAAATTCCTTTGAAAACTGTGGTACTACTGCCTCCCACTTTGCTAAATTAAAATAAAATCATTTTTCCTACCTTGTCTGGTGATTTCTGGTTGCACTTTCTTCTTCTGACTGTGCATCCAATCTTTCTTCCTTCTATCCAGCCTGTATGCTTTCTCTCCTCACACCTCATTCCCTCCCCCCAACTTTTTCTTCCTCTCTCCCTGACCTTTCTTTCTTTTTTTCTGTTTCTCTTCTTTACTTCTGTTCCCTGCCTGCCCCCTTTCTTTCCTTTCTCTCTGCCGTTCCCCAAGCCACTGCCACTGCCGCTGCCTCGGGGAACAGACCCACCAATGGATAACAGGCCCCAAAGCCGACGCCGACGCATGCTCTCCCTGACGTCAATTCTGCAATCGGAGAGGAAGTTCCGCCCAGCCAGGCAGCGATTGGCTGGCCCGAACTTCCTCTCCGACTGCAGAATTGACGTCGGGGAGAAGAAGACTTATCGGCTCGATAGATTAGATCGCCAAGACAAAGTGAGTCCTGGGTGATCAACTCACTTTGCCTTGGCGAGCTACTGGCGCCCCTGCCTCGGGCCCCCTGTCAGCTCCGGGCCCCTGAATGCAGGACTGGTAGTACTGCCCTGTTGGCGGCCCTGCGGCACACCAGGAACAGCGGTTGAAAAACACTGCACTAGAGGAAGTTATAGAACAGTTAGTTTTATTGCTTCATTAGAGCAACAAACGACTCAGGAGTTAGTAATTCAAAATTTAACAAACGCATTTCCAACTAAAATAGTGAAAATAATGGATAGTTTTCCAACATTAAAAGAAGAGCCAAAATTTCAAGAAGAAAATAGCTATGAAATAGAGCAAAGTCCAGGTGATTGTTATTGGGTTTCCTTCCCCTATGCAACTAAACAAATTGTAATCACACTAGTACTCAAAAGTTGCTAAAGGTAAATGTTACCTGGATCCTTGTCTGGTGGAACTGATGAAAAATTTTGCCAGCACAATTGATTGGCTTACAGTTTTTCCTGGAATTAAGGGTAACATTATTTTGGCTTCACTATTAAAAGAGGATAATTTGGATGTTTTCAATTGTAAAACTATCAAGCAGTGGCTAATTTTCCAACATTAGCTATAATTGTGGAGGCAGTAGTTACAAAACAACTTCTGGACCATCTGGATCAACATTAAATATTGGATCCAATGCAATAAGGATTCAGAGCTTTGTATAGTACAGTAATAGTAGTAAGTGGAGGAGTACAGTGGTGTGGCCTAGTGGTTAGAGCTGCTGCCTCAGCACCTGAGGTTGCAAGTTCAATTTCCTCTGTAGCTTCTTAAGACTCTGGACAAGTCACTTAACACTTATTTGCCCCAGGTACAAAATAAGTACCTGTCTAAAATATGTTCTTTAGCATCCCTCCAGACTGGCACAGACAGATGGGTTTATGTTCCTCTGAGAGGAAGGTGCAGACTGAGAACAACTGAATTCTAGCAGTAGTACAAGTGAGCTTTGCAGTCCCCTTAGGATCAGTCTTTTCTCAGTCTCCAGCAGGTGGAGGTGGTAAGCCTGTGCAGTCCTGTCACACTTTTACTTGGATTCTGTTGGAGGAGATAGACAGTGGCCCTTTTTGGACTTTTGCTTGTCCAGACAGAGGTAAGGGCCTCTTGGGGTCCCTTTTAAACCTCAGGGGTACTACACTCAGATGGTGGAGTTCCTCTCCCCATTCCCCCACCTCCCCTCCTTGTTTAGTCGTGCCTCAGCTGTACGTCTCTGCCTTTGGGCATTGACTACAACTTGGAGAGCCAGTGGGGTCTGCTTCTTTAAAAGTAAAAAAAAAAGAAACAAAGTACATTGCCAGTCTGAAGGGAAGTTTTAAAATGTATTTTCCCTTCTCTAGCGGCCAATTGTTTACTTGGGCTACTCATGTGGCAGTTTACCATGATCACTTCTCAGCCAAAGAAGTGCTCTGTGTGTTCCTGTTGGGTCCTCAATGTAGCCGGCATTTTCTGTTCTTGGCTCCGTGGGTAGGGGGTTCATCTTTGGGTTTGGCTTTGTAGTCCGCTGCTATTGCTGGCAAGAGGGATCCCCTGGCAGCTGTGAAGGGAGAGTCGGCTGGTGACGGGGATGTCTGGGTTTCCCTTACCACTGCAGGCACTGGGGATTCCCTGGCCATTGCGTCAACCAGCATTGGGGAGGCCTGGGGTTCCCTTACCACCTCAGGCCCTGGGGATTCCCTAGCCATCGGCTGGTGATGGGGAGGCCTGGGGTTCCTTTACTGCCACTGGCCCTAGGGATTCCCCAGCCATCGCGTCAGCCAGCAGTGGGGAGACCTGCAGGCACATAGGATTCCCCAGCTGTTATGTCAGGGCTTGCGGGGGATTCTCCTACCACATCTATGAGTGTTCATGCTTCTTCAGTGCTCGCAACCTCTGGGGAGCCTTTTTCATCAGTTATTTCTTCTGTGACAAAAAACTCTGCTATCTTAGCTGAGTCCTTCTGAGATCCTACCCAGGCTGTAGAGAAAGGAACATAACTTGCAGGCCTCTTCCTTTGCAGTGGAGCTGGACTCCTGGCCATGGGGTTCTCCCCAGATTTGTGTTGGCTATATACAAAGCATACTGCATGCACTTGACTGGCATCCACATTCATTCTCTGGTGGTTTCAGGTTCCTTCGGGTGGCTGTTCCTTCAGCTCCTGTGCTTCCTTCACTCACACACACACACACCCCGGCCTAAACAACAGATGATTTGTCTCTTAATGAGGATCTGGGTCTCTCCAGAGGCATGCAGGACCCTTGGTGGGGTGAACATAAGAATTGCTGCTGCTGGGTCAGACCAGTGGTCCATCGTGCCCAGCAGTCCACTCCTGCGGCAGTCCTTAGGTCAAAGACCAGTGCCTTAATTGAGTCTAGCCTTACCTGCGTACGTTCTGGTTCAGCAGGAACTTGTCTAACTTTGTCTTGAATCCCTTGAGGGTGTTTTCCCCTACAACAGCCTCCGGAAGAGCGTTCCAGATTTCTACCGCTCTCTGGGTGAAGAACAACTTCCTTACATTTGTACGGAATCTATCCTCTTTTAACTTTAGAGAGTGCCTTCTCGTTCTCTCTACCTTGGAGAGGGTGAACATCCTGTCTTTATCTACTAAGTCTATTCCCTTCATTATCTTGAATGTTTCGATCAATGTTTCGATCATGTCCCCTCTCAGTCTCCTCTTTTCAAGGGAGAAGAGGCCCAGTTTCTCTAATTTCTTACTGTACAGCAGCTTCAGCCCCTTAACCATTTTAGTCGCTCTTTTCTGGACCCTTTCTTCATGTACTGTAACCAGGGTTAAAAATTTAATAGCGGATCCAAGATGGCGACTGAGAGCAGGACGCGCTGAGTTGCACGTCCCAGAACAGTGTCGGATTTGAACAATTCTAGCGGTACTTTGCTTACCGCGATGCCTAAGAGACGGGGCCGGAGTGCCGCTTCTGCCTCGCGGCGTCCTGGAGCCCCCGCTCTTAGTAATATCCAAGATCTTCTGCGGCGTATGCAGGAGGTCACTGCAACATCGGACGGCGGCCTGCTGAGGACACAGGGAGGCGAACCCACGGTGAACACTCCTGGGCCCGATACTACTCTAAGCCCCGATGTTAGGGCACCACCCCCGCAGCCTCAGATTACCAGCTCTCCCAGGGGTGGAGAAACCCCGGATTCTGAGGTTTTCTCCTCTCCAGAGGCAAGGAAGGATCTTCTGGAGAGCTTGGAGGCTGGGGCTCTCACTGCAAGGGTCCCCATGGAGATATCTGGGGCAGTAACATCTCAATATGAGGGGGAAGGACAGAAGACAAGCCCCGAAGGAAATCTTCAGAACGGTGAGCACTTCACATTCACACAAACTCCAATTGTATTGATTAAACCTGCTGAAGTGACTTTAGATTCCATTTGGGACTTAATGGCTGGTTTTGTTAAAAATATAACTCCTACTTTTCAACAAATCGAAGGGAAAATTAAGGAACATAATAAAGAATTGAAGGACTTAAGAAAAGAAATGAATACCTCTAACTCATCCATACAGAAAATAGAAAAGGAAATTATAACATCGAAACAATCGCAAGAGACTTTAGTTAAAGATAATATTAACCTAAGGAAGAAGATTGAAATGCTTGAGAACAATTCACGTAGTAACAATTTAAGGTTAATTAATTTTCCAAGACTTGATCTGGTAACACCCAGAGATATGCTTAAGAGATATTTAGTGGAAACTTTGGAAATACCTGAAGATTCATTACCACCATTTTCACGGGTTTATTATTTGCCTGATAAAGAACGAAACCAACAACAAAAAGTAAAATCTCCAGACCGAGAACCCTTAAATATTTCACAAATCTTAGAGACATCTGAGAAGGACTTAACATCATCAGCCACTATGATTATTACTTTAGCTTTGCCAATTGATAAAACATGGTTGTTAAAACTTTACTTTAAAAATAGACAGAAAAGTTTCCTTGGTCACAAGATACAAATGTTTCCAGACTTGGCACGGGAGACGCAAAGGCGCCGCCGTGAATTTCTTCTTTTGAAACCTGGGGTTTTATCCTTGGGGGCGACTTTTTATTTGAGACATCCGTGTAAATGTATTGTGTGTTACCGTACTCTCAAATATGTGTTTTTTGAACCATCCCAATTGACAAACTTTGTGGCAATGTCTCGTCTGAATTCAACAACCTTTGAACCCTAAATTTGATTATTGATGACCTCATTTCAGTGCTATAGCTTTCAGTTTCTTATGCATTATTATTAATTTCTTCTATTTTTCGCCAATTTTCTTTGACTCTTGGATCCTAAGTTGAGGACTTGAGCATAAATAGTAAAATTTGTTAATTTGTGAATTATATTTACTGTATAATTGATATCTATTCTATTATTGCTTTCTGTACAAGTGTAATACTTGAAATTTAAATTGAAAAATCAATAATAGATTTAAGCATAAAAATTTAATAGCTACTTGAGAAAAAAAACAGGGTTTAAAGAAGTTTTTAAAGGGTTTAATGAAGCAGAGAGGATCTGGAAGGAAATATCTGTGTTTTTTTTATTTTTGAGAAGTATGGTTTGTGTATTGTTTGTATTGGTGTAGTTTTGAGGTTTTCTGTTGCTGATCTCTTGCACAGGTCTGCTGTCCTCATGCAGAGATCAGCATCAGCTTTCTGAACATTCTAACTGTGAGATTTGACAGTTGGGAGGGTGACTTGGTTCTGTGAGGAGGTGTTTTGGCTTGTGTGGCTCTTGTGAAGGTAATTATATTTGATTTTATTGAATTTTGAATAAGAATTGTAAGTTGTGGTTGAAGTTGGTTTGATTCATAGATTCTGGTAATTTCCAAGTGCTGGATGCATTATTATCCCAGGACAAGCAGGCAGCATATTCTTAACGCATGGGTGATGTCACCGACGGAGCCCCGGTACGGACACTTTTAACTAGAAAGTTCTAGTTGGCCGCACCGCGCATGCACGGGTGCCTTCCCGCTCGACGGAGGAGAGCGTGGTCCCCAGTTTCTTCGTTTCCGCGGAGCGAAGAAGACGCATGTATTTTTCAACGGCCGTTGAAATATCGGATTTTGCCTTCCCGCTCGCGTTTTTGTCTTCCTTTTTCTTCTTTTACCTTCGGGTTTCTTTTTCGTTTTAAATTTGTACGAGAAATGTCGGCAGCTCTGTCTATCCCTTTGGAGTCCGACTCTAAGAAGTCCCAGGCTTTCCTTGACACCCTGGACTTCGAACAACCCCCCAAATAATTTTTAAAGTTACCCGTCCACGACATCTTACGGGAAACTTTTTACAAAAATTGGGAAAACTCTCTCACGGTACCGGGTGCACCTCGAAAACTGGATAGTTTATATAGGGTCATTCCTATCCCGGGGTTCGACAAACCTCAACTACCCCATGAATCCCTTCTAGTGGAGTCCACTTTAAAGAAAACCCAGGGCTCCAGTGTTTATGCCTCTACTCCTCCTGGCAGAGAGGGCAGAACGATGGATAAATTTGGCAAGCGCCTTTATCAGAATTCCATGCTTGCCAACAGAGCTAATAATTACACCTTCCACTTCTCCTTCTATATGAAGCATTTGGTGCAGCAACTCTCCTCCTTCCAAAAGTACATCCCTGAACGCAAGGTCCCGGTTTTTCAACAACAACTTTCCAGTTTGCTCCAACTCAGGAAATTTATGGTGCGCTCCATTTATGACTCTTTTGAGCTGACCTCTCGAGCATCTGCCATGGCTGTTGCCATGAGGCGCTTGGCCTGGCTGAGAGTTTCTGACCTCGATATTAATCACCAAGACCGCCTAGCCAACGCACCTTGTCTTGGTGATGAACTCTTTGGGGAGTCCCTGGACTCAACTACCCAGAAACTCTCGGCACACGAGACCAGGTGGGATACCCTGATCAAACCTAAGAAGAAAACTCCTCCTGCTCGCCCCTACAAACAGCAGTCTTCCTATCAACGCAGGTTCTCGGCCAGACCTCTCAACCCGCCTCAACAACAACAGTCTCGCCGGCCTCGTCAGCAACACCAGACTCAGGCACGTTCACAGTCTCACCCACCGACCAAGCCTCTCCCGCAGTCAAAACCATCTCAGCCCTTTTGACTCTTTTCTCCAGGGCATAGCCAGTCTCCCACCATCCTTGCCTCTTCCTCAGCCGTAGGAGGACGTCTTCAACTCTTCCTCAACCGTTGGGAGGTCATCACATCAGACCTGTGGGTCCTCAACATCATTCGCCACGGCTACTCTCTCAATTTCCAGACTCTTCCACCGGACAATCCTCCCATAGAGTCTGTTTCTCACTCCTCTCAATCCCCCCTCCTCCTGAGGGAGGTCCAATCCCTCCTTCTTCTCAATGCCATCGAAGAGGTACCCCCAGACCAAAGGGGTCAGGGATTCTACTCCCGCTACTTCCTGGTTCCCAAGAAGACAGGAGATCTCATCCCATCCTCGATCTCAGGAACCTCAACAAGTGTCTGGTCAAGGAAAAGTTCAGAATGCTCTCCCTTGCCACGCTTTACCCGCTTCTCTCTCAACACGACTGGCTATGTTCCCTAGACCTCAAAGAGGCCTACACTCACATTCCAATCCATCTGACTTCACGTCGCTACCTCCGATTTCAGGTACAGCACCGCCACTATCAGTACAAAGTGCTACCCTTTGGCCTCGCATCATCACCCAGGGTGTTCACCAAGTGCCTTATTGTGGTGGCAGCCTTCCTCAGGTCTCACAACCTCCAGGTGTTCCCGTACTTGGACGATTGGTTGGTGAAAGCTCCTACGTCTCCGCTTGTGCTGCAAGCCACACAACACACCATCTCTTTCCTCCATCTCCTGGGGTTCGAGATCAACTACCCCAAGTCGCATCTGCTTCCCACACAGCGACTTCAATTCATTGGAGCAGTTCTGGACACCACTCTGATGAGGGTGTTTCTTCCCGCCGACCGACAACGGACCCTGCTCCATCTCTGTCATCAGGTGCTCCTTCATCACTCCATCCCAGCTCGGCAGATGATGGTCCTCCTAGGCCACATGGCCTCGACGGTCCATGTACTTCCTCTGGCACGACTCCACCTCAGGACACCTCAGTGGACTCTAGCCAACCAATGGTCACAGACCTCGGATCCTCTTTCTCATCCCATCTCTGTGATATCGTCTCTTCAGCAATCTCTTCAATGGTGGTTGAATTCCTCAAATCTTTCCAGGGGTCTACTCTTTCATCTGCCCCCTCACTCCATGACCATCACCACGGATGCCTCCCCCTATGCGTGGGGAGCTCACCTGGGAGATCTTCACACTCAGGGTCTCTGGACCCCTCAGGAGCGTCTACATCACATCAATTTCCTGGAACTCAGAGCCATGTTCTATGCTCTCAAAGCCTTCCAGCACCTTCTCTACCCTCAGGTCCTTCTTCTGTGCACAGACAACCAGGTCGCCATGTACTACATAAACAAGCAAGGTGGCACCGGATCTCCCCTCCTCTGTCAGGAGGCCATCCGCATCTGGTCCTGGGCCACGGCCCACAGTCTCTTCCTCAAGGCTGTATATATCCAGGGCGAACAGAACTCCCTGGCCGACAATCTCAGCCGCATCCTTCAACCTCACGAGTGGACTCTGGATCCTCCCACACTCCGCTCCATCTTTGCGCGCTGGGGCACTCCGCAAGTGGACCTCTTTGCAGCTCCTCACAACCATCAGCTGCCCCAGTTCTGTTCCAGACTCTTCTCTCCTCACCGTCTGGCCCCGGATGCATTCCTGCTCGACTGGACGGATCGGTTCCTCTATGCCTTTCCTCCACTACCTCTGATGTTGCGGACATTGTTCAAACTCCGCAGGGACAGAGCCACCATGATTCTCATCGCTCCTCGGTGGCCTCGCCAACACTGTTTCTCCCTCTTGCTCCAGCTCAGCTCTAGGGAGCCCATTCCTTTTCCTGTGTTTCCTACTTTATTTACACAGCAGCATCAGTCTCTACTGCATCCCAATCTGTCCTCGCTCCACCTGACAGCTTGGTTTCTCTCGGGCTGACCTCTCCAGAGAACCTGTCTCAGCCTGTCCGTCATATTTTGGATGCCTCCAGAAAACCGGCCACCCTCCAATGTTACCATCAGAAATGGACCCGGTTCTCCTCTTGGTGTCTACTTCATCATCACGATCCCGCCTCATTGGCGGTAGAAACTATACTGGACTATTTGCTTTCTCTCTCCGACGCTGGCCTCAAATCTACCTCAATCAGAGTCCACCTCAGTGCCATCACTGCGTTTCATGAGCCTATCCTCGGAAAACCTCTCACGGCTCATCCCCTGGTTTCCCAGTTCATGAGAGGCCTCTTCAATGTCAAACCACCGCTGAAGCCTCCTCCAGTCGTCTGGGACCTGAACGTGGTTCTCTCAGCCCTCATGAAACCTCCATTTGAGCCTCTTGCCACAACTTCACTCAAATTTCTGACATGGAAGGTGCTTTTCCTCATTGCCATCACCTCTGCCAGGAGGGTTAGTGAGCTACATGCACTGGTCGCTGACCCACCTTTCACGGTTTTTCACCATGACAAGGTAGTTCTGCGTACCCATCCTAAATTTCTTCCCAAGGTGGTCTCGGACTTCCACCTCAACCAATCCATTGTGTTACCTGTTTTTTTCCCTAAGCCCCATTCTCATCCTGGGGAACAGGCATTACACACGCTGGACTGTAAGCGTGCCCTTGCATACTACCTTGACCGTACCAGGGCTCACCGCTCGTCCCCTCAGCTCTTTTTGTCCTTCGACCCTAACCGTCTAGGTCGCCCTGTCTCTAAACGGACACTTTCTAACTGGCTTGCTTCCTGCACTGCATTCTGTTATGCTCGGGCCGGTCTCTCACTGGAAGGTGCTGTCACGGCCCACAGGGTCAGAGCTATTGCTGCTTCTGTGGCTTTCCTCTGCTCCACGCCCATCGAGGAGATCTGCAAAGCTGCCACTTGGTCCTCAGTTCACACATTCACTTCTCACTACTGTCTGGATGCCTTCTCCAGACGGGATGGGCACTTCGGCCAATCTGTGTTACAAAATTTGTTTTCCTAATGGCCAACCATCCCTCCTCCCTCTCTGTTAGCTTGGAGGTCACCCATGCGTTAAGAATATGCTGCCTGCTTGTCCTGGGATAAGGCACAGTTACTTACCGTAACAGGTGTTATCCAGGGACAGCAGGCAGATATTCTTAGGACCCGCCCTCCTCCCCGGGTTGGCTTCTTAGCTGGCTTATCTTAACTGGGGACCACGCTCTCCTCCGTCGAGCGGGAAGGCACCCGCGCATGCGCGGTGCGGCCAACTAGAACTTTCTAGTTAAAAGTGTCCGTACCGGGGCTCCGTCGGTAATGTCACCCATGCGTTAAGAATATCTGCCTGCTGTCCCTGGATAACACCTGTTACGGTAAGTAACTGTGCTTTCCAGGTGGGGGCGTACCATGGCCCAGTACAGTGGCATGATAACCTTCTCCGATCTGTTTGTGATCCTCTTCTTAATCATTCCTAGCATTCTGTTCGCCCTTTACGCTGCCGCCGCGCATTGCACAGATGGCTTCATTGACTTGTCATCCAGTACTCCCAAGTCTCTTTCCTGGGGGGGTATCTCCGAGTACTGCACCGGACATCCTGTATTCGTATATAAGATTTTTGTTACCCACATGCATCACTTTACACTTATCCACATTAAACCTCATTTGCCATGTCGCAGCCCATTTCTTGAGCGTGTTTATGTCACGTTGCAGGTCTTCACAATCCTTCTGTGTCTTCACTACTCTGAATAACTTCGTATCGTTATGACGCAGGACCTACACTTACTAGAACAATGGTCTGCAACTTGACAACTGAGTTTTAATGCCAAAAAGTGTAAGGTTATGCACCTTGGCAGCGGAAATCCACGCAGAACTTACACCCTGTATGATGAGCCCTTAGCAAGAACTATTGCAGAACGGGACCTAGGAGTAATCATCAGTGAAGATATGAAGACTGCCAATTAAGTAGAGAAAGCATCATCCAAGACTAGACAAATGCTGGGTTGCATCCGTAGAAGTTTTGTCAGCCAGAAGTTATAATGCCATTGTACAGGTCCATGGTGAGATCTCATCTTGAATATTGTGTTCAGTTTTGGAGGCCAAATTATCAAAAGGATGTGCTGAGAATGGATTCGGTTCAGCGAATGGCCACTAGGATGGTCTCAGGCCTCAAGGATCTCCCATATGAAGAACGTCTAGGTAAGTTGCAGCTATATTCTCTCGAGGAACGCAGAGAGAGGGGAGACATGATAGAGATGTTCAAATATGTTAGTGGCAGAATTGAGGTAGAAGAAGACATCTTTCCTTACAGGACCTACGGCAACAAGAGGGCATCCGTTATAAATCAAGGGTGGGAGATTTCATGGTGACACTAGGGAGTATTTCTTTACCGAAAGGGTGGTTGATCGTTGGAATAATCTTCCACTTAAGGTAATTGAGGCCAGCAACGTGCTCGATTTTTTTTTTTTTTTTTTTTAATCTTTATTTTCATTTTATAGTTTTGATATAATTATTAGTCAAGACAGAGAAATAATACAATACCAGTTCAAACTTTTGAGATGACACAATAGTCAATAATAAAAGTTTACATTAGAAAAACAAAAGCGTTTCTTTTCTCATCATAAAGGCAAAGCATTAAACCAAAATATAAAATTTACTGGATTGTTACATTAGACCTCAATTAAAGGGGGAGAAAGCAATACTATAGCTGAATCCTCTATCAAACAATACAAAGAAAATAAAAGATGCTAGCTAAGAGAGAACAAGAACCTTATTGATGAGCTGACTTGAAACAGAAGTTCTCTCAAGTATTCTAAGTTTGCTCTTTAGCAGCAATAAATTTTGTCAACTGCTGAGGTTCAAAGAAAATAAATCTATTCCCTTGATAGGTCATTACACATTTACAGGGGAATCTGAGTACAAACGTCGCACCTAGCTGCAGAACCCTTGGTCTCAAAATGAGAAATTTTCTTCTCTTTTGGGTCATTCGTGACACGTCTGGATACATTCTCACTATTTTAGTCATGAATGGTATGTCTTTGAACTTAAAGAACAATTTAAGCATCCATTCCCTGTCAGAGTCGATGGCAAATTGTACAAGCAGCGTAGCAGTTGCTGATGTCTCTTCACCAGACCTCTCAAGGAAATTTGTCAGATCCAAACTATCAGCAGATAAATTCTGCTGGTTTGGTTTTTGAACAGATGATCTAGTTGGTAAGTAATATATTTTAGTGAGAGGCGTATAAGAGGTTTCGGGAACTTTCAAGACTTCTTTCAAATACTTTTTAAATGTATCCCGCACTGAAATAAGTGGTAATTTTGGAAGATGGCCGTGGGTAGCTGGAGCTAAGACGCCACGGAAGCTCCCGGGCTGCCTTTACTTTCGGGATGGTGAAATGTAAATCTAAACTTCGGGTTTTTCCCGACGAACCTTTGGTAACAGCAGCAGGCCTGATGGACGTCTTCCTCCAGCGTGGAACACGAACAACTCAGCCGGAGGCTTCCTTGGCTAGGAGAGACACGCCTGCTGAAGCGTTACAGCTCTCCCTCGAGGCAACATCGATATCTCCAGAAGAGCGGAGTCCTCCGAGTCGTCCTGGGGCTTTTGAGCAGTCGATGGAGGAGAGAACGTCCCGGGGTGTTCCCTCTCCTGACCAGCTGAGCTCGGGAGTTGACTCAGAAGGAGAAGTTGTGAAGCCAACCCAACTACCAGAGCACTCGGAGCAGTTGAAACAGAAACTGCCTCAGGATTTCCTTACATTGAATTCATCTACAGCTGAAGCTCCAGGTACTCTAATTTCATCAGAGAGTTTGGGTTCTGAACTGATACCTATGTAGAGGCCCAAGGTTTTCAATATGGAGACAATTTGGGAAGCAATATCTAGTCTGCAAATCTCCTTGGGGACTCAAATGCAGCAACTTACTACACGTTATACTTCTGTTGTGTCCGAAAATTTGGAATTGAAAAATAGGTTATCCAGCGTGGAAACTAAAGTGGATGGAAATGAAATTAGAATAAAAACAGTGGAGTCCCAGGCTTCGGTCTGGGTAAGAGACAGTGGAAACCTTAATTTTAAGGTGGAATGTGCTCGTTTTTTAAGAAAAAATGGGATAAGCATGTGGGTTCATTTTGAGGAAGTGCTTAGGGGGGAGGGTTCTTAGAGTGGGCAGACTTATTGGGCCGATGGCCCTTTTCTGCTGTCATATTCTATGTTTCTATGTTTCTATCGTCTGCAGGCCATTGGGTGATGATGCAGGCCATTGGGTGTTGGAGCTTCCCGTGGGTGAGGATGCTTTGATAGTGCATATTTGTATTCTTCAGGTGTTCTGCATTTTGAGGAGGATTCTAAGGAGGCCCCTCGGGTTGTTGGGATTCATGCAGCTTACGTTCTTTTCCCATGCATCAAGATATCTGTGATATTATGCATGCACAATGGAAGGTTCCAGTCATGCCCTTTCAGCTACATCATTCTGTGATCCAGTTGTATCCTATTCCTGATGTGGATAGAGACTCCTTGCATTTGCCAATGATGGATGTGGTGGTTTCGGCCATTGCTAAATGGCACATGTTTCTGGTGGAGGATATTTGGCCCGAAAGAACCCTCAGGACCAGTGCATAGAATCTCTTCTTAAGCAAAGATTTTATGTGGCGGCTTTGACAATCCAGGCAGTAATCTGTAGTGGTCTGGTGGTCAGAGCCTGCTTCCATTGTTCTGAACGTGTGTTGTACAGGGAGTCTGATGATTAGTCACTTGAGAATCAGAAAGTGGCAAAGATAGTCTTCTTTCAGATGCTATATGTTGAGAGCATTGGCTAAGTCTAAGGCCTTGGGGATGCTACTAGATGGACATTGTGGCTCTGTGGTTGGTCAGCAGACTCGGCCTCTAAGTCCAAGCTCAATCAGTTTCTCTTTAAAGGATCTTTTCTTTTTGGTGAGGAATTGGATAAGTAGGTTCAGAGTTTAGGGGATTCTAAGGTTCCCTCGGATACCGGAGAACAGGCCTCGGCAGTCTGATAGAGAAGGTTTGGGGCGAAGACATCTTCATAATTCTGCCAATATCATCCTGGCAAAGTATCATCGTCATCATCTTCTTCCTCCAGAGGTTGTTTTTTTCAGCAGATATAGTCCTTTCGGGACGAATGTTGAGGGTTTCAAGACTCTGCCAGTCTCTCCTTTTCTCGTCCAGTGCAATGATAGTGTTTAGGTCGGTGATCTCGATCCAAGATGGCCACGGTTGTGGTTTACTGAGCAACCGCCCGCAAACCTTACCTTAGGGAATTCTTTTTCTAGCGATTTTTCGCCGCAGACCTTTGACCATGCCAAAGAGGAGAGGAAAAGGAGCCTTTTCGGCCTTGCGGCGTCCCGGTATAGCCTCCTCTGGCAATATTGAGGAGTTGCTGAGATGGATGCAGGGCGCCATTGGAACGTCGGTGTCGCCCCCGGCTGAGACACTCCCTAGCAACGGACTGGAGGCGTCTCTTTGGGCTCATGAGATCTCGCTGAGCCCCGACGTTAGAATTCCTCCTCCCAACCCTCGTGCCGCCAGTTCCCCGGAAGTGGAGAGGCAGCCGGAAGTCGGCATGAGCTCCCACCCAGAGGCTGCAGGGAATGGCGAGATGAACACTGACTCAGGCTCGCACGGATTGCAGCAGAGCCTGAGTCCACATGAGGACACTACAACGCTGGGGCCAACCCTGACACAGGAGGAACGGAGAGAAGAGGATCCTTCGGCTGGTGAGCCTAATTTCTTACTATCAAACTTGCAGACTTTTAATATTGTAAAGCCCCAAGAAGTTACATTGGAGGCTTTGTGGGATTTGACTGCCAATTTAGTTAGAACAGTAAATACTAACCATCTTCAAATTGAGGGGAAAATAAAAACTCAAGAGAGAAGTTTTTCAGATAAAACAAGACCTGGGAGAATCAAAACTAGATATCCAGAGTATTAAAGATCAACTTAAATCCTCCAAGCTGCTTCAGGATACTTTAATAAAGGACAATATAAATCTAAGAAGGAAGATAGAGACATTTGAAAATTTCTCTAGGAATAATAATTTAAGATTGATTAACTTTCCACGAGTTTCGACAGTGACTCCAAGAGAAATGTTAAAGCGGTATTTGCTGGAGATATTGGAAGTATCGGAAGACTCATTACCTCCTTTCACCCAGGTCTATTATCTACCTAATAAAAATCAGGATCTTCAAGAAAAAACTCAGGGACCAATTGATGTATCTGCTTTACTTGAACTATCTGATAAAGAAGTCGCAACACCTGCTACATTGATTGTGACCTTGGCTATTACTTTGGATAAAAATTGGCTCTTGAGACTATTCTTCAAAAATAAAGAGAAAAAGTTTCTTGATTTAAAGATACAAATGTTCCCAGATTTGGCAAGAGACACACAAAGACGCAGAAAGGAGTTTCTATTATTAAAACCTGGAGTTTTGGCTCTTGGGGGAACTTTTTATCTTCATCATCCCTGCAAATGTATAGTTCAATATAATTCTCAGAAATATGTTTTCTTTGAGCCAAACTAGTTGACGGCCCTTCTCTCCTTGTCCCGCCTGGAGAAAGGGAAAGAATGAGGGCTTCAAGATTTTAGACGCCTGAATATCAGTTAACCACGTACCAATTATCTTTAATAAATATTTCTTTGTTAGTAATCCGTTTATTCTACATCATGGATCATATGGTGGACTTGAGAGATTACACAATATTCAGTTTCTATGTAAAATTATGAGGTTTTTTTTCTTGTTCTCTTGTTGTAATCACTTTCTGTACAAGATTTATCTTGATTTGTTAATTTGAAATTTATAAATAAATAAATTAAAAAAAAGAATAAAAAAAAAAAAGATAGTGTTCAGGTCCTTCCCCTGGTTCCAGTTGGAACCAAGTTGCAGGACTTCTTCAAGGGATGGACCAAGATCAGAGATCATCAGTGGGTCCTGGAGGTGATCCACAACGGGTGTGCTCTCAAGTTTGACTGGCCTTTGCTAGATCTTTTTTTCACCTCTCCTTGTCAGTCAGTCTGGAAGAAACGGATATATCATCAGACTATTTGAAGGTTAGTGAATCTCAAGGAAGTGGTTCCAGTGCTCCCTATGCGATCCACACGGGGAGGTACTCAATTTACTTCATGTTTCCCATGAAAGAGGGATCTTTTCATTCCATTTTGGATCTCAAAGGGGTGAACTGGGCACTTCGGGTGCCTTCCTTTCATATGGAGACCCTTAAGTCCATGATCCAAAGCTTCTAAACTTTGTTAGAAATAGCTGACCAATAGGCTGCAGGGGGTGGTGGAAACATAGGAAAATCCCCCAAATTATCCCTTCAATTGAATTTTGCTGAACTCCAGACCTATCTAAATCGCTTTATCGCACCCACCCCATTTCATCAAAATCCTTAGGGATGTTTTCAAGATAAAATTTTCCTACAAATATGCAATTATTGCTAGCTTTATAGTGTATGACGTGTTTCTTAAGATTTATGATTGGATGAGAGAAAATAAGTTAACGGTTAACCCAGATAAAATGAACATTCTCTGGATGGATATGGAAAAACCACAGACTATAACTCAGTTGGTGTGGACATGCTGTCTGATTGACTGCAGTGAGAGCGACTCTCACACATGCACAGAGCCAGCAGGCGAAGCCCGAACAGCTGAGAGGCAGGGGAAGCTCCAAAACCAGGCTCCTGCTTCTTTATTTTTTTAAATTGGCACAGATGCTGTGCATGTTACACACGCGCAATATCTGCCCCATTAAAAAGCCCCTCCCCCAAGCACCAGCAAGAACAGCAGAAAGAACTACTACTTCCTCCTGCCATGCCAAAACCCCCCTCCCAGTACAAAAGAAAATTGGCAGGAGGGATGTCTACTTCCTCCTGCTAATGCCACTCCCCTTCCTCCCACGGCAACGATAAGGGAAGGCCCTCTCCTGCATCAGGTGCCCCCCAAACATCCCCTATCCTCCCCCTTTCTCCCTGAAAAAAAGGCAGGAGGGATGTCCACTCCTTCCTGCGCTAGAGTTTCCCACCATCCCCTGTATCTTTTTAGACACGGAGCAGGACGGAAGCTCAGTCCATCCCACTTGTAGTCCCGCTGCTCCAAAATGGCGGGCCTTTCCCTCCCTGGTGCATCATGTGATGTATAGGGAGAAACCTTATGTATTTGAGACAATCAGGGTCTTGGGCTCCTCCCTCTGTATCATGGGATGCAGAGGGAAAAGCCTAAGGCCCTGATTGGCTCAGATGCCTAAGGTCCCTCCCAGGGGGCGGAGCGTAGGCATCTGAGCCAATCAGGGCCTTAGGCCCCTCCCCGTGTGTCACATGATGCACCAGGGAGGGAAAGACCTGCCATTTTGGAGCAGCGGGCCTATGAGCGGGATGGACTGATCTTCCATCCTGCCCCATGTCTAAAGTGGTATTGGGGAGGGGGTTCGGGGGACGGCAAGGGACCTCTGGTAGCAGGAAGGAGTGGGCATCCTTCCTGCCTTTTTTGGAAGGGGGAAAGGGGGAGGGGAGGGAATGTTTGGGAGGCACCTGGCATGGAAGTGGGCCTTCCCATATCGCTACTGGGAGAAGGGGAGAAAGTTGCATGGCAGGAGGAAGTAGACATTCTTCCTGCCATATTTGCTGAAATGTGGGTGGGGGCTGGTTCATGATATGTTTGTCGGGATGGAGGGCCGTCATTGATGGGGGTGTGGGGGTGCTTTTTTTTCTAATGGGGCAAATATTCACGTGTAACATGCATAGCACCTGTGCCCATTAAAAAAAAAAAAAGGTTAGACAGGTAAGCAACTGGTCTTGACCAGTCGCTTTTTTGGATCGCTAAAAGCGATCACTGTTTTTTGTTTTTTTAGTGCATCGGGAAGCCATAGAGCATCAATCGCTCTACTAGTTTACATGGTGTTTTAATATTAACTTATTTGTATAGTTGGATTGGGGAATGAGTGATCGTGCAGAAAACCAGGTGGTGAGCATTATCCGGATCTTCCTAGCAGGAGGTGAGGGAATAGATGCTCCTTTTATTAGCTAAGATTTCATCTGTGACAACAGTGGAAAGGAACAAGGGACAAGACCAGACACTGCTGACCTCTGTGTTTGTGCTTGAGAGAGCTTCAGATGACTGTTACCAAGATCCTTGCCCACTGTACTCTGGAGGAGTCTATACACATGGAGGATTTTCTGAGGGGTGTCAAAAGCCTTTTTAGTAAATCCATAAAAACGGTGCTATTCCATTCAGCAGCGTGTTGAGGACTTAATGAATATAATGAAACAGCTGTTACAACAAATCTCAGAGATTAAGAAAAAGTATCATGTTCCAAAAGCTTCTCATTAATTCTCTGCAGGGAAGAGCAGAGTGCCTCATTATCATTAGCATAGTTACGTTTGCCGGAACGCCATCACTGTCGCTAACCTAGTTTTACGCCCCTGCTGTTGCCTTGGTAGATGCCATGTGAAATGTTTGCCACCTCTTCCCACTCTCCTTCCTCCTTTTAGTCTCCCAGCTTGCAGAAAACGAAGTGGGAAGGCATATGATGGACAGAGCTCCTGAAATTTACAGGACAGATTGCCAGTGGTTGGTTGTTAGATTCTAGGTATGTGGGAGGGTGATAAGCACTAAACCAGGGCAGCATCGAGTACCACTTCCAACATTTATTCCCAACCCTGCTATTGTACGCTTTTGCATCTTTTCAGTGATTTTCAGAAGGCTAAAACAAACATTGCATAACTTTGTTTACCAGTATGAAAATTTTTCACTAAGCTTGCATAGTAAATGGGGAAAAAAAAACCCAAGCCATCTGGCATTTTTGTTTTATTTTGCTGTGGTTTTCTTAAACCATTGCTTTTGTCCTTCCTTCTTGGGGCTTTCTGAGTGCAGGATCCACTTCTAGATGGATAGAATCATAGTTTACCAGTAGGAAGTGTATAGTTGACAGGTCACTTCCCACCACCACCCCCTCCAACAGTTACTTAACCATTGAACCTTGAAGATAATTTTAAAAACATAATCTTAAGAGATCTTTAGATAAAACTCTACAGTCTTTTGTCTTCAAAGGCTGCATGCATATAACATCATTTTATATTATTAATGTGTTTTTGTAAACCCTTAGGTACTAAGCGGGCGATACATTTTTGAAATAAAATAGGAAGGGAACTTTCCAATTGTACAGAGCAATTGTTTGTCAGACAAAAACTCAGCAGAAAAGGAGCCAATTGAGACAGCTGTGAAACACCTTAAAATATGATGGAGGAACCGCCTATTTTTTTTTTTTAATGGGGCAGATATTTTGCGTGTGTAACACACGCAAAATACAGTATCCCCTGAAGGAAGGCCCTTTTAGGCTGAAACACTCATTCAGCAACTGAAACGCTAGTTCAGCAACTGGTCAGTATCCCCTGAAGAAGGTCCTTTTAGGCTGAAACGCTCATGGTGAAACTGAGCGTTGGGTGTCTTACTAAATACGGACCAACGTTGGATGTGGCAAGATGGCCACTTAGATAAGTGTTGCTGTTTTATTTTTCTCTCAAACAGTTCTTTAACTAATTGTGATTTAGGAAATAAAATTGAGTAAATTAAATTTAAGAGTAGGAAGGAGGTTTGACATACATGATTATATGGCATTAACCATGCAGGATAGGAACCTGAAATAACATATACGTTATAAGAGGCTTTTAAAAAAAATTATTTCTTTTATTTCTTTATACTTTTATAGATATACATAAACCAGTATATATATAAGGAAAAAGAGATGTTATAAGAGGTTTTATCTTCTGAGGTCTTGCCTGATATGATATTTCAACCTCGATGTTTATCAAGCACTTAAGAGAGATTTTGTTAAGGATTTGGGTGCTGTTTGAACAGTGGGAGTAAGGTAGTGCTTTGGTTACCATTAGATTTATACCTAAATGAGACATTGAATTGTTCTGATCTTTTTATTGTTGATACTGTAACTATCAATCAAAACCCCCTTTATAAATTTTGAGTTCTGCAATTGTGAGTTGGTTATGATCAAAAGTGATCCGCTTTGGTTACACAGTTACCGACAGGTCTGCAGCCGACGTCATGTGACTAGTGCCTTAGACCAAAAACGGACTTAGATGGGTTTTTTTTATTACGCCCCTCCAGGTTACTTTGAGGGGCCACTGAAAAGTTCTCAGCTCAACCAACAAAGCTGGGGTAGTCTCCATCGAGGGCTATTTTCCACTTTTTTCATTCCGTTACTAACCCCCTCTTTTACTAAGGTGCGCTAGCCAAATTAGCGCGTGCTAAATGCTGACACGTCCATAGAATATAATGGACATGTTAGTATTTAGCACGCGCTAAATCGGCTTGCGTGCCTTGGTAAAAGGACACATAAGTGTATAGTCCTTGATGGAGACTGCCCCAGCTGTGTTGGTTGGACGTAAAAATTTTCAGCAGCCTCTCATATATAATGAGGAGATCTTGGGAAGAAGTGATTCATGTCATAGGTGGTTGGAGGGTCCTGCTGGAGGGGACATATTCTAAGTCTGAATAATTATTGACATCTCAAAATGGACAATATAATGGATACCAACAGGCAGGAAGAAAGGGAGACCTAAAAAGAGCTGGCACAGCATAGTCAAAGATTGGAGGGTGGCCAATATTACGCCGATTTTTAAAAAGGGTTCCAGGGGAGATCCTGGAAATTACAGACTGGTAAGCCTCACTTCAGTGCCGGGCGAAATAATGGAAGCAATTATAAAAAATAAAATCCTGGAACACATAGATAAACATGATTTAATGGGACAGAGCATCGGATCAGTCGAGGGAGCTCTTGCCTCACCAATTTGCTTGACTTCTTTGAAGGTGTGAATAAACATGTGGATAAAGGTGAGTCAGTTGATGTAGTGTATCTAGATTTTCAGAAACCTTTTGATCAAGTTCCTCATGATAGGCTCCTGAGAAAATTAGAGAGAAATGGGATAGGTGGCAAAGTTCAGTTGTGGATTTGGTTATCTGATAGAAAAATGGTCATTTTTCTCAATGGAGGAGAACAAACAGTGGAATGCCGCAGGGATCTGTACTGGGACCAGTGCTATTTAACTTGGTTATAAATGATCTGGAAATTGGAACAATGAGTGAGGTGATTAAATTTGCAGATGACACTAAACTGTTCAAAGTTGTTAAAATGCATACGGATTGTGAAAAATTGCAGGCGGATCTTAGGAAATTGGAAGACTGGTCATCCAAGTGGCAGATGAAATTTAATGTGGACAAATGCAAAGTGATGCACATTTGGAAGAATAACCCAAATCACAATTACCGGATGCTAGGGTCCACCTTAGGGGTTAGTGCCCAAGAAAAGGATCTAGGTGTCATTGTAAACAATACGATGAAACCTTCTGCCCAGAGTGTGCTGGTGGCTAAGAAAGCATACAGGATGCTGGGAATTATTAAGAAAGGGATGGTTAACAAAACTAAGAATGTTATAATGCATTTGTATCGCTCCATAGTGCGACCTCACCTGGAGTATTGCATTCAATTCTGGTCTCCTTATCTCAAGAAAGATATAGCGGCACTGGAAATGGTTCAGAGCAGAGCGACCAAGATGATAAAGGGGATGGAACTCCTCTCGTACGAGGAAAGACTAAAAAGGTTAGAGTTCTTGAGCTTGGAAAAGAGACAGCTGAGGGGAGATATGACTAAAGTCTACAAAATCCTGAATAGAGTAGAGCGGGTACAAGTAGATCGATTTTCACTCCTTAAAAACTTACAAAGACTAGGGGGACAATCGAGAAATACTTTTAAAACCAATAGGAGGAAATATTTGTTCACTCAGAGAATAGTTAAGTTCTGGAATGCATTGCCAGAGGTTGTGGTAAGAGCAGATAGCATAGCTGGTTTTAAGAAAGGTTTGGACAAATTCCTGGGGGAAAAGTCCATAGTCTGTTATTAAGACATGGGAGAAGCCTCTGATTGCCCTGTATCGATAGCATGGAATGTCGCTACTCTTTGGGTTTTGGCCAAGTACTAGGGTCCTAGATTGGCCACCGTGAGAAAGGGCTACTGGGCTTGATGGACTATTGGTCTGACCAGTAAGGTTATTTTTATGTTCTTATCTTTAATACCTTGATACCAACTGGGAAGAGATGGAAATAACTGTGGGCGATTGAACTTACTGGAAAACACTTGCTGCCCAGAGCGCCCAGGCACACACAGCCCTAAGTCTAAGTGAGCCTAATATAAAAACACTTAGGTAAAATTACAATGTGTTGGAAGTGCAATTTGTATTTTGTTTTGCCTTTGACTTTCAACTGTGTATTTGTGGCTGTTTCTCATCAGTCTGCTTTTTGGGGGTATTTTTTTATGCTGTGATTTTGAAATTTGATATTACCATTGAAATTTTTGTCACCTGTTCTTCTGTTGAATATCACTGGTAACTCATCTGTTTATTATTTGTATTTATATATTTTGCTATTATTTAGATGATAACAGAATTTGAATTTTTTCTTATGGTGATTAGTAGGAGAAAGTATCACCCTGATACAGTATGAAGTCCTTTATTAGCAGTGTTGTGAGAGATGTACTGGAACTATCAAGCTGAGGAGCAGGGAAAAGGACATTTGATACAAGCAAGGATAAGCGGTCATTGGACTCATACTTAATTTAGCCTCTGTGCTACTGGTTTTAATTTTTGAAATCTGTAACCAGGAATTTGAAAGCAGAGAACAAAACGATAAACTGCATTTTCAAACTGTTCAATGGTCGTAAGTATCAATATTTGCACTTAGGTATCAATATTTTTCAGGTCTAAAACTTTTTTTTAAATTTTTTTTATTAAATCTTTATTCATTTTTAAAGCCAAGACAAAGTGCAAGATATAGTCAACAGAATAAACAGCACTCAAATTCATCAAATGGTATTGTATGTACATATCCCCCTCCCCTTCCCGAGAGTGTTAAAACAGTCATACTACAGATCAAAGGATAATACAAATGATCAGGGCAGATAAAATTACAATCAGATTCCCCCCCTCCTCCCACCCACCCATCCTGGATATGTATAACTTTCTTTCAGAAACCAAGGGTAAGACTAATATTCACTTCTTGCAAAATTTTGTTAATGGGTCCCAATTTCCCTGAACTTCTTATAATGTCCCATATGCATGGAATTCATATATTCAAACCTATAGGTTTGGCATAAGGTTTCCTACTAGAAGCAATAGTTTAGCCGGTCCCAGTTTTTCCAATTCTTCATGATAAGTTGTATGGCAACTCCTGTCATAATGAGATATAATTTATTACTATTAGGAGTTAACGGACTCTTAGGCATTAATAATGTACCAAACAATACTGCATTGTATGTCCATTGTAGGTCCATTGGGACCTCCAGCATTAATTAATTTTTCAGGTCTAAGACCTTAATTTTGGCTTTCTCCATGGAATTAGATTGTTTGTTGGATTCTTGGAATAGGGTTTTGAGAGGCCATTGAATTTGATATATACAGTATATGCCATTCCAAGCAGGCAATTGGAATAAATGTCTAACCAACTTTATCTCAAACGCACTTTCTTACCAAACTTTTAGGAAGTCAATTAAAACCTATCTCCGATAAATTTCTCTGACTCCATTTCTGCCTTGATGTACTTCTAAAACATTCCAGGAAAAATTTGATTAATCTTACCATGCTAATGTAATTTTGAAAGTTTTTTTGTAATATCGCTGACTGTATACAGTCTCTTCCTCTATAAAACCACTCTGAACTGTTTGTGGTATTGCAGTATATAAAAATAGTTATTATTATTATTATAATCTGTATGTTAACTTTTCAGACATACTTTATATAAGTGCACTGATAACATGTGTTAATTGTTAATAAATAATCTCTGGCTCAGAGACAATATGCTGTCGTTAAGCACATCCAAAACAAACTGCCTACTCTTTCCCTGGAAGGAGGGCATACAACTGTCAACCCCAATTTGTATCGATAGGCTGCCGATCACCAAGGAATCCGCAACAAAAATCCTGGGTGTAATCATAGACAGCAAGCTCAGTTATCAGCAAATCAGTGCCGTGGTCAGAAACTGTTTTTTATAAAATTTGACTGATCAGATCTCTTTCTAGCTTCCTGGAACCTTCTTCGTTAAATATTCTAATTCACTCGCTAGTTATCGCTACAATTGATTATTGCAACTCCCTCTATAAAAGGAAATCAGACGGTTACAACTCAACTTCCGAGGCACTGACTTCGAACACATGGGAGATTTCGTCCACCGGACACTGCAGAACCAAGCTACGACCAAAGATGTGGAAGCTATGTGGTCATCTCTGAAATCTACCATACATGAAGCAACAAGCCTCTACATTAAATCAGTACACAAACGGCGGAGAAACAACAAACCCCAATGGTACTCCGCAGAAATCTCGCACCTTGTCAAGGAGAAGAAAAAAGCATTTATTTCCTACAAACGAACGGAGACTAGGGAAGCTAAACTAGAACATAGGGCGAGGTCTGCAGCGGTCAAAACGGCAGTCAGGGAGGCCAAACTTCGAGTGGAAGAGACTCTGGCAAAGAACATGAAGAAAGGGGACAAATCCTTCTTCAGGTATATTAGTGATAGGAAAAAGAACACAGACGGGATAGTACGCCATAGAAAACCAGATGGGAACTGCGCAGAATCAGATTCCGATAAAGCAGAACTACTGAATGAATACTTCTGCTTGGTCTTCACCTGCAAGGCACTGGGGCACGGTCCGCAGTTGCAGGCAAGGCCCAGCGTGGAAGACCCGTTTCAGAATTTCGAGTTCACACCTGGCGACATCTACTACGAACTGGCAAGACTCAAGGTGAACAAAGCCATGGGACCGGACAATCTACACCCCAGGGTGCTCAGTGAGCTGCGTGATGTCCTGGCAGAACCGCTATCAGGACTCTTTAATCTCTCCCTAAGTTCGGTGAGAGTCCCCATAGACTGGAAAACAGCTAATGTTGTTCCACTACACAAAAAGGGTTGCAGGGCAGAGGCTGCAAACTACAGACCGGTGAGTCTCACATCAATAGTATGCAAACTCATGGAAACACTAATCAAACGTAAATTAGACGCAATCTTGGATGAGGAAAATCTACGGGATCCCAGTCAACATGGATTCACCAAGGGTAGGTCCTGCCAATCCAATCTCATCAGCTTCTTTGACTGGGTAACAAAACAGTTAGACTTGGGAGAATCCGTGGATGTCGTATACCTAGACTTCAGCAAAGCTTTCGATAGAGAAAGGCAGGTAGAAATTCAAATTGTCTCACTGAGCCTTCCAACTGGTTCAGCGGGTTGTAGCTTCGGGGTGGGGCAGAGTATGCTCCCACGCCTAATGAAGTCCTCCCGACTGCTACCGGAGAAAGGTAGGTAGAAATTAAAACTGTCCCGCTGAGCCTTCCTACTGGCTCAGTGGGTTATAGCATCAGGGAGGGGGGGGGGGCAGAGTGTGCTCCCACGCCTGATGAAGTCCTCCTGACTGCTATCGGAGAAAGACAGGTAGAGATTCAAACTGTCCTGCTAAGCCTTCCAACTGGTTCAGCGGGTCGTAGCATCGGTGAGTGGCGGAGTGCTCTCCCACGCCTGAGGGTTCCTCAGACTCACCGGCGGCAGGTAGAAAAATAATTCCTAGCATCCTGTTTGCTTTTTTGGCCGCTGCCACACATTGGGCAGAAGGTTTCATCGTATTGTCTACAATGATACCCAGATCCTCTTCTTGGGCGCTAACCCCTAAGTTGGACCCTAGCATCCGGTAACTGTGATTCAGGTTATTCTTCTCAATGTGCATCACTTTGCATTTATCCACATTAAACTTCATGTGCCACTTGGGTGCCCAGTTTTCCAATTTCCTAAGGTCTGTCTGCAATTTTTCACAATCCATATGCGTTTTAACAACTTTGAACAGTTTAGTGTCATTTGCAAATTTAATCACCTCACTTGTTGTTCCATTTTCCAGATCATTTAGAAATAAATTAAATAGCACCGATCCCAGTACAGATCGCTTCGGCACTCCACTGTTTACTCTCCTCCATTGAGAAAAATAACCATTTAACTGTACCCTCTGTTTTCTATTCGATAACCAATTCCTAATCCACAAATGAACATTGCCTCCTATCCCATGACTCTTTAATTTTCTCAGGAGCCTTACATGAGGAACTTTATCAAAAGCTTTCTGAAAATCTAGATACACATCAATCAGCTCACCTTTATCCACATGTTTATTCACACCTTCAAAGAAGTCAAGGAAACTGATGAGGCAAGATTTAGATCAGGGGTGCCAACACTTTTTGGGCTTGCGAGCTACTTTTAAAATGACCAAGTCAAAATGATCTACCAACAATAAAATTTTTTTTAAAACACAAAGCACACTGTACACAGAGAAAATGTTAATTATCATTTATATTCCGGGGTTTTTTCAAAGAGGTCAAGGCAGATGACTCTATGCACTGTCACCTCAGTAACAACCATACAAAAATAGACAAATATACCTCCTCCCTTTTTACTAAACCACAATAGAAGTTTTTAGTGCTGGGAGCTGCGCTAAATGCCCTGCACTGCTCTCAACGCTCATAGGCTCCCTGTGCTAAAAACCGCTATTGCGGTTTAGTAAAAGGGGGCAGCAGATATAAATTCTCAAAATGGACACATTTTGATCACTAAATTGAAAATAAAATCATTTTTTCTACCTTTGTTGTTTGGTGATTTCATGAGTCTCTGGTTGCACTTTCTTCTTCTGACTGTGCATCCAATATTTCTTCCCTTCTTTCAGCCTGTATGCTTCCTCTCCTCCAGACCTCATTCCCTCCCTAAACTTTTTCTTCCTCTCTATCTTCATGCCTTCTTTCCTTCTATCTCTTCCTCCCCTGCCATGCTCTGTCATCTCCTCTCCTTCTTTTCTCTCTGGTCTGGCATCTGTCTCCTTAATTTCCCTTCCCTCCCCCCATGCTCTGACATCTTTCTGCTCTCCTTCTCTTCTATCTCTCCCTCCCCCCTACATTATCTGGCATTTTCTCTCCTTCCTTGCCCTGGTTTGGCATCTGTCTCCTTCCTTTCTCTCTCCTTCCATGGTCTGGTTTCTCTTTTCCTTCCCTTCTCTCGGAAGCCCTTGGCATTTACTGTGCTTCTGCTGCCGCCTCTGTGTTTGGTAGCCAGACTGGAGGTAAAGGGCGGCATCACTCCACATATTACAATGTCTGGTTTGGGCCTCTCAGACTTGCTGGCTAGTGGCCAAGCAATATAGATGCATTATAATATTTTTTGTTTTATTTTTAAACCCTACTTGCCCTGCCTTCTGGAGAAGCCCCAGTGAAGGAACAGGATGCAGCCACTTGCCTTCTCTGGCTCTGGAGATGCTGGAGCAGGAAAGGGTGACAGAAAAATATGTGGGGAGAACGGCACTCACGCATTTATGTTCAGCGGTGCTCTCTTCGGGGGCGGACATGGGCGGAAACTTTCCATAGGGAGGGAAAGCGACGCTCAGAGCATGGCTGCCACGTCCTGCCCCTGCTCCTTCAGCAGTCCAGATACTTGCCGCTGTGGCTGTGCGGGATGCATCTGCAGCTGAAGCCAGCTACCAAAAGTGTCGCGCCCCAAGGCCAGAGTTTGCAGGGTGCATTATTCCTGTTTCAGAGCACGTGTTGTTAGAGGAACTGAACCCAGGCGGGGGGTGGCCTCTAACACTGCGTGCGCCGGCTTCCCTTCTCTTCTGAAACAGGAATGACATAACTTCCTGTTTCGGAGAAGGGAAGCCAGCGCACGCAGTGTTAGAGCCCCGCAGCCTGAGTTCAGTTCGCTTGTAGGCAAGAGGGCAGTGAGTGAGTGGAAGGGAGGGAAGTTGTCGTCACCAAGCAGTCGGGGAGCGGAAGGCTGATCGGCCAGTAGATTTTGAAGGCAATGTGAGTCTATCACGGAGCCTGGGATGGGCTCCGTGATCGACTCATTTTGCCTTGGTGATCTACCGGTCGATCGCGATCGACCTATTGGGCACCCCTGATTTAGATGAATTGGCCAACCTCCTTAGGTGGTGTGTAAATATTATGTACTTAGCTGTAATAGTAAACCTAGTATTATATATGAATATATGCAGGACAATTGATTTGATAAACATTTATTTAAAAATTTATATACCGTATAAAAACTATGCGGTTTACTAAATTACATGCATACATATTTAAGAAATGCTAAACATGTTTCAATAAGACAAACACAAAAAGACATTAACTAACGGTATCATTATTAAAATCTTCTTTTAAATTCATCCTACAAAATAGAAACACAAAATCCCATAAAATCAACATTTTCTTAAAGTTCAGTCTCCCATTACAGAATCGCAGAATACCGGGCAGCGCATTCCAGAGCTTGGCGCCAGCTACAGACAGCATTGTTGCCCCAATCTTAACATGAGAGACTATCTTACCCTCCAAACTCGGTTTCATACTATTTTCAGATCTCAAATATTTATAGATTTCAAAAAACTCCTTTAGTGCCATTGGAGAAACGTGATATAAGATTGAAAGAATCTTAAACTTTACTCTCTGCTGCATAGGTAACCAATGCAATTGTTTCAACACTGGGGTTATATGAGTCATTCTTGAAACCCCAGTAATCAATCTTGCAGCAGAGTTAATTAACATCTGCAGTGCCCTCATCTTTACTTTAGTAACTCCCAAAGAAAGAGAATTGCAATAGTCTACTCTACTTAGTATTAATGCTTGCACCTACACCAAGGAAATCATATGCTGGTAACATAGGTTTTAATCTATATAACAATTGCAATTGCATATAACCCATCCGAATCGTTTTCAATATTTGTTTTTCCATAGTCAAGCAGTTATCCAAACATACTCCCAATACCGTCATCTCTTTTCTGACTAACAGTTTCTCACCCATCACATCAACACTTTTTAACTCAAAGTTATCCCTTTGACTTTTTACCACCATCACCTATGTTTTGTTAACATTGCATAGAACATATGCATAGAAGTAGGATGGTCAATGTGCCGGTAACATAAGTAGGATGATTATGGCATAATTAAACCAGCATTGTAACATCGCTACAGAAGCCCCTATAACTCTATATAGAGCCCTTGTATTGTATAGAGCCTATGTATTATAACACCGCACAGAAGCTTTTTGTAATTCTATATTATAACACCTCTACAGAAGCTCATGTATTGTAACACCTTTACAGAAACTCATGCAAACCACTCTGAAGTGACTCCCCAGTCATTAGTAGCAGTATAGACGCTCACAATAAACAATATATATCGTCCATGGTTTGACAGCACCTCTAATACTGTATGCAATTCTGGTCACCACATCTCAGTAAAGATATAGCAGAATTAGGAAAGGTAGAGAGAAGGGAAACAAAAATGATACAGGGGATGAGACAACTTCCCTAAGAGGAAAGGCTAAAGAGGCTAGGGCTCTTCAGCTTGGAAAAGATACAGCTGAGAGGAGATTTGTTAGATGTCTATAAAATACTGAATGGAGTGGAAACAGATTGATTTGAATCTCTTCTTTACTCTTTCCAAAAATACAAGAACTAGTGGGGAGTTGTGAGAGGGTTAGGGGAGGGCATGCAGTGAAACTACTAATTAATATATTTAAAATAAACTGGAGAAAATATTTCTTTACTCAATGTGTAATTCAGTTCTGGCATTCATTGCCGGAGAATGTGGTAAAAGTATTTAGCATAGCAGGGCTTAAAAAAAAAAAAAAGAGTTTGGATAATTTCCTAAAAGAAAAGTTCATAAGCCATTATTAAGATGGACATGGGAAAATCCATTGCTTATTTCTAGGATAAGCAGCATAAAATCTGTTGTACTCTTTTGGGATCTTGCCAGGTATTTGTAACCTGGATTGGCCACTGTTTGAAACAAGATACTGGGTATGGATTCAGCTAATGGAGATCTTGCTTCACCAATTCACTTCATTTCTTTGAAGCTGTGAAGAAACATGTGGATAAAGGAGAACCAGTTAACATAGTGTATCCAGATTTTCAGAAATTTTTTTGACAAAGTTCCTCATGAGGGACTCCTGAGAAAATTAAAAAGTCATGGGATAGGAGGCAACATTCTGTTGTGGATTAGGAATTGGTTATTGAACAGAAAACAGAGGGCAGGATTAGATGGCCATCTTTCTCCATGAAGGAGTGTAAACAGCAGAGTGCCACAGGGATCTGTCTTTTATAAATGATCTGTCATTTATAAATGATCTGGAAATTGGAAAGAAGTAGGCCAGAGCAACTCACGAGGCCTGCCACAAAAAGGGGGGCCTCGAGGGTCAGGGTGGAGGTAGGAGCAGGGACCAATAGGGGTGGAAATGGAAAGCGGGCAAGAGGAGCGGTGAGTAAATTCGATTAAGTCTCCCATCTTTTCAGCGGCGTGTCGGGAGGGAGAGGACACCCACCCTCCTGCCCGCTGAGCTGCATCTCAGGGTACTCCTGGCATAACTGCCAAGGTAGTGGCCAAGCTCGTCGCATCAGTCAGGATTGCGGACCCAGGGGGGGCCATGAGATGAGTGGAGGGGATACATAGTAACATAGTAGATGATGGCAGATAAAGACCCGAATGGTCCATCCAGTCTGCCCAACCTGATTCAATTTAAATTTTTAAATTTTTTCTTCTTAGCTATTTCTGGGCAAGAATCCAAAGCTTTACCCGGTACTGTGCTTGGGTTCCAACTGCCGAAATCTCTGTTAAGACTTACTCCAGCCCATCTACACCCTCCCAGCCATTGAAGCCCTCCCAAGCCCATCCTCCACCAAACGGCCATATACAGACACAGACCGTGCAAGTCTGCCCAGTACTGGCCTTAGTTCAATATTTAATCTTATTTTTTGATTCTAGACTCTTTGTGTTCATCCCACGCTTCTTTGAACTCAGTCACAGTTTTACTCTCCACCACCTCTCTCGGGAGCGCATTCCAGGCATTCACTACCCTCTCCGTAAAGTAGAATTTCCTAACATTGCCCCTGAATCTACCACCCCTCAACCTCAAATTATGTCCTCTGGTTTTACCATTTTCCTTTCTCTGAAAAAGATTTTGTTCTACGTTAATACCCTTCAAGTATTTGAACGTCTGAATCATATCTCCCCTGTCTCTCCTTTCCTCTAGGGTATACATATTCAGGGCTTCCAGTCTCTCCTCATACGTCTTCTGGCGCAAGCCTCCTATCATTTTTGTCGCCCTCCTCTGGACCGCCTCAAGTCTTCTTACGTCCTTCGCCAGATACGGTCTCCAAAATTGAACACAATATTCCAAGTGGGGCCTCACCAATGACCTGTACAGGGGCATCAACACCTTCTTCCTTCTACTGACTACGCCTCTCTTTATACAGCCCAGCATCCTTCTGGCAGCAGCCACTGCCTTGTCACACTGTTTTTTCACCTTTAGATCTTCGGACACTATCACCCCAAGGTCCCTCTCCCCGTCCGTGCATATCAGTTTCTCTCCTCCCAGCATATATGGTTCCTTCCTATTATTAATCCCCAAATGCATTACTCTGCATTTCTTTGCATTGAATTTTAGTTGCCAGACAGACCATTCCTCTAACTTTTGCAGATCCTCTTTCATCTTTTCCACTCCCTCTTCGGTGTCTACTCTGTTACAAATCTTGGTATCATCTGCAAAAAGGCACACTTTTCCTTCTATCCCTTCAGCAATGTCACTCACAAACATATTGAACAGGATTGGCCCCAGCACTGATCCCTGAGGGATCTATGTAGGAGGAAGGGGACTAGGATTGGGGCCACTCTAAAGTGAGGGCTCCTACCCTCGATGGCTAATTGGCTAATGAGAAACCCCTCTTGGACGGAGGGGCACGCCCGAGAAGTGACCAGTGGTACCCACTTGCTTGAATGGCGCAAGTAGGCAGGAGCAGTCAGCAGGGCCCAAGAAGCTTGGATGGCGACTCGGGCCAAGTGGGAGTAGAGCATGGCTTGAATGGCAGTGCCTACTCATATACCAGCTACATGTTTGAAATGACTAATGCAAATGGCAGCGACCAATTTTCCCCCATTTTAGGTGACATTAGGACAGCTAGTATGGGGTAGAATTCAGTGATAGATACAATAGTTATTGCTAGTGAAAATTGTTATACCTATAATGTATATATATATATTTATTTATTGAATTTTCAATTTGATCAAGCATAACTTGTACAGAAAGGAAATTCAGCAAGGAAAACAAAATATAAGAATAAACATTATAATAAGGTAACAGTAATGAGCTTGAATTCCAACTCAAGTCCTCAAATAGATCCAAGATGGATAAGAGGTGAATAATAACAAACAAAGTAAAATTACAGCAATAGTAGCTAATTAACTGAGAATAATACACCTTTCTTAAACTGAGCACTCATGTTCCCTCTTTCTCCAAAGATGAAGTTGAGAGAAAAGTTGTCAGTTGTGATGGCTCAAAGAAGACAAATTTATGTGAACGATAAATAATTACACATTTACAGGGATGTTGCAAGTAAAATGTCGCCCCCTAGAGCTATAACACCAGGTTTCCTTAACAAAAATTCACATCTCCTTCTCTGGGTTTCCTTAGCCAAATCTGGAAACATCTGTATTTTACAGCCTAAAAATTCTTTTTGCTTCTTTTTAAAGAAAAGTCTCAGCAAACAGTTTTTATCTGGTGCGAGAGCTACTGTCAAAAGTAAAGTTGCTGGGGTCACTATTTCTTTGTCAGATCTTTCCAAAATATCAGATATATTCATTGGTTCCTGTCCTAATTCCTGTTGTTGTTGGTCTTGTATTTTACTTGGTAGGTAATAAACCTGTGTAAGTGGAGGCAGTGTCTCTTCTGAGAGCTCCAAAATTTCCGTCATATAACGTTTCAACATTTCTCTAGGAGCTACCATAGGAGCCCTAGGAAAGTTGATCAATCTAAGGTTGTTATTCCAGGAAAAGTTTTCCATTGCCTCCATCTTCCTTCTTACGTTAGTATTTTCTTTGATTAAAGTCTCTGTAATTTGCTTTGAAACTTTTAATTCTTGATAGACTTTCTGTACTGAAGTCTTAGAATCCTCAATTCCAATCTTCAAATTTTTAATGTCAGTGTCATGATCATTCAATTTCTTTTCCATTTGTTGTAATTGCGGATTTACAGACCTTGCCAAATTAGCCACAAGATCCCACAGAGAGTCCAATGTTACCTCCCGGGGTTTCTCAATTTGAAAAGAGTGTAAATTAAATGTACTTAGCTTACCCTCTGGCAAGATATCTCTTCGAACGACATGTTGGGTTCCTTCATCTCCCACCGCTTCCTCCTCAATCACTGCTCCCAAATTCCTCTGCACCGGCAAGGGATTCGGTAATACAGTCCCCCTTTCATTCTCTCTGGACTCTGGGAGGAGGCAAACTCCGACTTCCGGAAGTGCCTCTGCTCACGGGGAACTGGTGGACTGAGGGTGTGGGGAAGTGCTCTCACGTCGGGGCTCAGCGATGTCTCCAACTCTATGGAGAATGGCACAGATTCGCCTCCACTGTGCGTCTCATGCAGGGGACTCCCCGACGTTCTCGGCGTATCCTGCATTCTCCTCACCAGCTCCTCAATGTTGCCGAAGACGGTCTTCCTAGAACGCTGTGAGGCTCCAACAGCGCTGCGACCTCTCCTCTTCGGCATGACTTTAGACAGGTAAAAAAAAATATAAACTAGAAAAATTCAAAAGGTGCTTTGGGAGGGAGTGTAACTCAGACGTCCTAGCATGCGGCCATCTTGGATCTATAATCGATGAAACAATCATTGTTATACCTATTAGAGGAACTGAGTTGTATGCTGGTGATAATTACTGTATTGCTTGATGTTATGTAACCATGCTGCGGCCTACAATAAACTTTCCATAGCAAAAAATTCATCTTGGGCTCAGACTGCGTTTTGTTGGGGGAGGGGAGGGGGCAGGGCATGGGCAGGGTGACCCGTCTGATGCCTCCCCAATTTTGTGACAAAGTGAAGTAATTAAAATTTGCAGATGACACCAAACTATTAAAGTTGTCAAAACATAAGAGGACTGTAAATAATTGCAGGAAGACCTTAAGAAATTGAAAGACTGGGCATTCAAATGGCAGATGAAATTTAATGTGGACAAATTGCAAAGTGATGCATATTGGGAAGAATAATCCAAATCATAGTTACTTTATGCTAGGGTCCACCTTAGGAGTCAGCACCCAAGAAAAAGATCTGGGTGTCGTGGTAGACACTATGACATCTTCTGCCAAATGTGCAGTGGTGGCCAAGAAAGCAAACAGGATGCTAGGAATTATTAGGAAATAAGACAAGTTCAAGTTTATTATGGTTTGATATTCCGCTTTAATACCAAAGCAAGCAGTTTACAATATAAAATAATTTAAAGAAAACAAACAAAAATAATTAAAAACATAGATATATGTGAATTTGAATTGTCACAACATGGCACAGGAGGAAAAAGGGGAGGGTTTAAAATTTATAAAATAAAAATTGAAAAGGTAATGGGAAGAATGATATGGAGGAGGGGAAGACTTAGGTGGTCCATTTATCTAAAGACCAATAAATAAATAAGTAATTAAAGTAATTAAAGTAAATAAGACCAAGAAAATTATGATGCCTCTGTATCACTTCCTGATGCAACCTCACCTTGAGTATTGTGTTCAATTCTGGTCACCGTATCTAAATAATAATAAAAAAACCCTGATATAGCAGAATTAGAAAAGGCTCAAAGAAGAGCAACCAAAATAATAAAGGGGAAGGAACTCCTCTCTTATGAAGAAAGACTAAAGAGGTTGGGGCTCTTCAGCTTGGAAAAGAGATGGCTGAGGGAGGATATGATTGAGATCTGCATAATCCTGAGTTACCGTGAGTAAGAGTGAATCAATTTTCTCACTTTCCAAAACGTACAAAAACCAGGGAAAACTCCATGAAATTACATGGAAATACTGGGCTAGATGGACCATTGGTCTGACCCAGTATAGCTATTCTTATGTTGTTCAAATAGGCTCTCACCGCATGGCACCTACTTATGGAATTGTCCCTTGCTCCTTATTGTATTCTTCCTATTTCAGCTTCATAAAAAAAGAATTCTCCATTTTTCAAAGTCAGCTTAAATCCTAGAAAGAAATTCTACAAAATTTCATAAAGCTGAATTGGAAAGTTTTCAAACTGCAAGAGTGCAGATATAAACTGTTTATGTCAAATGCCTTTTGTTCTTTTTAACTTTTATGCACAAAGTATAAAATAGTTTCAAAGCAGCTGTACCTCCTACTCACTAAAAAAAAAAAAAAATAATAATTTGCAAAGTGTAGGAGGACAAGCATTAATAAATCAAGAGGGAAAACCAGTGTCATGTGCTTTAAGCCATTCTGAAGAAAAATGACGATTTTATTTTAAAGCAGCAGCACCTGCTAGATTCTTTACAACTGTTTATTTTTTTGCTCTATTTCTGACTCTTACAGGCTTATACCATATCTTTTAGCACGTTTTATGAAAACGAAAACACATATTTTTGATTTATTTGTTCCTATATCTGTGGCACCTGATAACATAGGTGGGAACTAATGCCACAAACTCATGTAGTGTAGAGGAAACTCAGATTTCGCTCTAAAACTGCACAGCAGAGACCTCTAGTGACAATCAGGATAAGATATGGGACCTTTTGACTCGGAATACTTGCACAGCATCTGGAACCAGAGGGCTGACCCAGTAGGGGTTCCCTTGTCTTGACGAAAGATCCCCCAGCCATTGTACCATTACGGGAAGGGGAAAAGGCTTGGTCCTTTTCTCCCTACCTAAAATACAGCTAAGAGGAGAGTCTCTCTAGCGAGCCACTGCATCTAACAGAGCTAAAAAAGATTCTGTATATAGGATCAAATTAAGAGCTAACCAGCTCAGAACAGGGGAAAGTAACAAGATCAAGACTGAAGAAACAGAACAGAGGACTCCAATAGCTGTGTGCCTATTGGGGAAGTGAACACTTATAAGGACTTTGTGCATGAGGGCTCAGAGCACCCATTTATCAAAGGATTTTCTACCCTGCTCATCAAACAAGTATCTGAACGTCTAAAAAAGAGTGATTGGCACGCGGCTGATGCCATCTTTTACGTATCAACCGATTAAGGAGACGTTTATAGAATCAGCCCCTACATGCATAAGTGTTAGGCACACCCATAACCTGCTTATGCCTCTCCCTGGTCAATACCCCCCTCCCCCCAGCTAAGGGCTGTTATATGCTTAACTGCTAATTAGTAAAGCAGAAGCCAAAATCCTCTGCAGGTTAAAAGCAACATCACAGCAGAGACGAAAGACTAAACAAAGGGATGGCATTCAAATGAATCCAATTTATTTTGTGATGCAATATGAATCATGTTTCGGCCACCAGGCCTGCATCAGGAGACTAAAAACATCAAGACAAAAACCAATTTAATATGAATATGACAATTAAAAATATCCACTATTGAACTGCAACATATTCTGTAGTATCTCTCTGTTTTTATACCATGTTTTTACTCCTGTTTTAATTTTTAATTCACAAAATGCTAGTACAAAGAGAGCCCCACCTAAGCTAAGAGAGGAAAAAACAGAAAACCAAAAGAAATCCTCACTAAGTATATTGGGTGGTGGATACATGGAACGCGCTGCTGGAGGATGTGATAGGCAGAAGTACGCTACAGGGCTTCAAAGAAGGTCTGGACAGGTACCTAGAGGACAAAGGGATTGAAGGGTACAGATAGGAGTAGAGGCAAAGTTATAGGGACAGGATTAGAGGTAAACTATAAAATTAGTCAGAGACCACTGTTTAGGCAGTGGTCCTGATGGGCCGCCGCGGGAGCGGACCGCTGGGCAGGATGGACCTCTGGTCTGCCCCAGCGGAGGCAACTTCTTATGTTCTTATATGAGTAAAAATGTAAAATGAGTGTATGTGAATGAATGTGAGTATGTGAATGTAGGGGAAGTGGAGTCAGTCACAGGTCTCCGCCAATCTGAGGAAATAAATTCCCGATGGCGTTGTAAGTGGCTGATTAAAGTCAACACACACTCTCCGTCCGACAAAATGTTTTGTTTCAGTCCTTCCTCAGGGGGGGGGGGAAAAAACCCCAATCTCTCTGTATAATTTTGTTGCCGAGGCAGGAAAGTGATTGTTGAATGAGTAAGCTGTTGTTCATTTCATGCCGAAGCACAGGAGTGAGCGTTTTTCACTCTGTCCCTGAGGAAGGACTGAAACAAAACTTTTTTTTCGGACGGAGAGTTTGGCTCACACAATCTAGAGATAAGTTCTTTGCGTTTACAAAATATTTCCTTACATCATCATTCATTATGTACTTGGCATTGAAGAAATTTGAATTCTTATATTTATTCCATACTTATGGCTACACTTGGATACATTTAGGGCTCCTTTTACAAAGGTGCGCTAGGGCCTTAACGCGTGCAATAGCACGCGTTAAATTCCCGAGTGCGCTAGCCACTACCGCCTCCTTTTTAGGAGGCGGTAGATTTTCAGCTACTGCACGCTATAGTGCGCGGTAATTTTGTGCGTGTGATAAAAACCCTAGCGCACCTTCGTAAAAGGAGCCCTTAGTTTGACATGCTTGGGAACACAATTATGTATTGATTTAGATCACAGTTTATTTAATACTCTATGCAGGGGAAGTGTTAAATGATGTAATAGGTGGTCCAGTGACAATGCATTTGATGAAATCACTGCTGCTAATTCTCATTTTCAGTAGCATTGGTTTTGTGCCTTGCCTCCAAATGCAGATAAGTTGCCTACAGTGATGCCAGAGAGTCTGTGGAACATTTTTCAGGAAGTTTGGGATGTCTGCTGTGGTCTGCTTTGGCCCTCAGTACATAGAAGGGATAGAAGTATTTCTCACAGTTTCTGTTTGAGTCAGGGGTAGAAAGGAAAATCTCTGTTTCCCTGGATTCTGGACTTCATTGCTTACACTTCTGTTAAGGGATGGTCAATTCATATTGTTCAGGCTGCCTTGGCAAACATATGTTTCTTGCGCAACTTTCATAAACAAGAAGATTTTATGGTTACCTTTATGGTAAAGAGACTCTTGAATACCGTATAAACTCCTCTGGCTGACCTACAAGTGTGTTCGCTCTGAAGCCTCCCCATATCTTTCTTCACTTATCTCCCCCTAAGCTCCTCCCCGTGATCTCCATTTGTCGAGCAAGCCCCTCTTATCTGAACCCTTCTCTTCCACTGCCAACTCCAGACTCCATCCTTTCTTGCGGCGCTGTATGCCTGGAACAGGCTGCCTGAATCAATACGTCCTGCTCTCTCCCTAGCAGCGTTCAAATCCAATCTGTTTTCAACTCCTAACTCCCATTCACTGCTGTCAGATACCTAGACCTACTGTATTATTTCCTCTACCATAATCTTCCCAACCCCGAAATGTCTTGTCTAAATTAGATTGTAAGCTCTTCTGAGCAGGGACCGTCTATTATATATTAAAATGTACAGCACTGCGTACGCCTTTCAACGCTTTAGAAATAATAAATAGTAGTAGAAGTTATCAGAAATTAGGATACTCCATGGTTTTTGGTGTTTCGGTTTGCCAATTATGCACAATCAGTTGGGACTTTAGTTTTAGATTTTATCATCACTGGGACCGATATTCAGAGTGATTTAAGTGGGCCAGAGAGGCTCTAGCCTGTTTAAGTTGTTCATGGCTACCCAACTGCTAATATTCAGCATCACTAAGCTAGACAGTGCTACAATAGCTTACTTCTCTGACCATCTGTTTGTGCTGACTCATTCTGTTGAGCAGGGCACCTTCGCTTCCAAGGCCACAATTTCCACATGGATCTGTAGGGCCATTTTGTCGGCCTATATTCTTTCTAGGAAAAAAGTCTCACAATATTGCCTCTGACCAACTCCCCCCCCCCCCCAAAAAAAAAAAAAAAAAAAGAGCTTGGGGCAGTGGTGGGAAGGAGCCTGGGCTTATGTTTTCTTGCTGATTCATTTAAGAGCCAATGATCTTTGTTCCATTAAAGGTGTGGAGTTCATTCTACGGATGAAAAGAACATTGATGGTGGCTTAGTGGTATTTCCCTTCTATGTACCTTATTTGGTCACAAATCATTATTAGGCTTCTATGGAGGGAAGCGAAAAGTGTGAAGGCTATTGACAAATTATAGAAGCAGGATGAATACAATGTCATACTTTGACAGAAATTGGTGGGGGGGGGGGGGGGAGGGGATGAGTTTTGTATTAATGCATGACTTGCCCATGGATTTTTCCCCCAGAAACGATGGTGTGCATCTTTCTGATCTAGGTGTGGACATATTTAAGCTCCCTATACATTTTGCAAAACTGGCCTGCAGTGGGTTGGGGTGGGAGGAAGTAATGACTAGCTAGGCTGCCACTGCTTATGACAGAGAGTTTATGACCATTCCCCATTGTATAGTGTTCTTGGGGACTTTGCTAATGATGATTTTGAATTCGGGGTTTAAATAGGGGAATGAGATGGCTTATTTATGTTACTTGAAAGACAACAACAAAATCTACCAGCATATATGAGTGCATCTCCAATTTCAATATATTAATAATGGCAGAGTAATATTGTGCTTAGAGATAATTTCAGTAATAGCCAACAATGGCCTGCCAGCGTTTCGCTATGTTGCGTCAGGGCAAAAGGGCTGCTATCGGCACCTAACTCCGTGCTCATAGGCTAGCAGCCCTTTTGCCCTGACGCAGCATAGCGAAACGCTGGCAGGCCATCGTCGGCAATTGGGCTCAGCAGAGAGAGGGGGGACATGATCGAGACGTTCAAGTATCTCACGGGCCGCATCGAGGCGGAGGAAGATATCTTCTTTTTCAAGGGTCCCACGGCAACAAGAGGGCATCCGTGGAAAATCAGGGGCGGGAAACTACGAGGTGACACCAGGAAATTATTTTTCACTGAAAGGGTGGTTGATCGCTGGAATAGTCTTCCACTGCAGGTGATTGAGGCCAGCAGCATGCCTGATTTTAAGGCCAAATGGGATCGACACATGGGATCTATTCACAGGGCAAACGTAGGGGAGGGTCTTTAGGGTGGGCAGACTGGATGAGCCGTGGCCCTTATCTGCCCTCTATTTCTATGTTTCTATGAACAGTGGTGTGGAGTACAGGAGATCTCTTTGAATGGCAGTGGAGTGAGATAAGTGTTTAGTGTTAAGCTTGTGTATACATTGTATGCTAGCACTCATCCAATCGCAGTTCTAACAAACTACCAGGAAGTGATTTTATGGTCATTCCCGATTATACAGTAGCTGTTAGGTCCCCCAAGCTTGTAAGATTGGCAGGGTTTAGCTCTTAGGAGTTTGAATACAAAAATGTATCTAAAATTTTTTTTAAAATTTAAAAATGCAGAATGAATTATAATTAATTTAAAATTATTTAAAACTATTTATTATTAAATATTACAAAATTAATTTAAAAGAATGAGCAGAAAATCACTAGGGGGGTTTGAGCCAATGAAAGAGCTCATAAACAAAGGGCTCTTTTTACGAAGGTGCGCTAGTGGTTTTAGCGCGTGCTAGCCGCTACTGCCTCCTTTTAAGCAGGCAGTAGTTTTTCAGCTAGCACGCGCTATAGCGCGCGCTAACCTTGTGCGTGCATTAAAAACGCTAGTGCACCTTCGTAAAAGGAGCCCAAAGCCTGTTTGAAAGCTAATGAGTAACGGCATTTCCTCCCTTTCTTATGATATCCTTGGAGCTAGAAGTAACATAAATTTAATTCCCTTTAGAGTGGTGAATAAGTGAATGTATACCATGGGTGTCTGGAGTGTCAAGTCACTTAATCCCCCATTCCCCAAGGCACATTAGATACAGTGTGAGCCCACAAGGACAGATAGGGAAAAATGGTTGAGTACCTGAATGTAAACCACTTAGGTTATAAGTGGTATATAAATACTGAAATAAATAGTTGGTGAATAGATTGTTCAGCAAATTTTAATATATATATATATATAACTGCACTTGTCTTTTGTGGTGGGGAGAAGCCTTGGCCTCTGCCAAACACCAGGCTGAGGGATCCCTGGAGTGGCCAAGCTAGGATTGATGATAACAAATAACCACATGGATCTGAAATCCAGCTTACTCCATGTCACATTTTATTCCACCCTCAAAAGGGCATAAAGGCAAATAAGGCATACTATAACTCAGTCCAAATACTTTTGCTGCAGTGCAAATCTCAACAATTTCAAAAATCAAAACACTGTTCAAAACACAGCTATCCAAAACAGTTCCATGAACACTGTGGCTTAATGCCAGGCTCTGGTTTAAACAAACTTTTCTTTAAAGGCCCGTTTCAAGGCTCTCAGAGTCCAGCCCTCCCTTGGGCTACCGGGCTTGGCTCCTCTCTTGAAGAGATATGAGACTTTTGGATTCTTATCAACTCTCTGAAGTAACCTTGCCTCTTTCAACATTACAAACCCATAACCCATAACTTCGTCTCTGCTGTGGTGTTGCTTGTAACCTGCAGAGGATTTTGGCTTCTGCTTTACTAATTAGCAGTTAAGCATATAACTGCCCTTAGCTGGGGGGGGGGGGGGGATTGACCAGGGAGAGGCATAAGCAGGTTATGGGTGTGTAATGTAACCTAGCCTCTTTCAATCTTTTTTATAATCTCCCTAACAATTACAAGCAGCAGTATTGCATGTAACTCTGCTTCTTACCTCACTCGCTGTGTTTGGCAGCTAGGCACTGGACCCTAATCTTACTGGGGTTTCTATGTTTCTTTATTTTTAATATACTGTTTATCATACAGTATCTAAACGGTTTACAATACAATGTAATCAATATATTAAAAAATACAGGAAAATAAAACTTATCTAAATTTTAAAAATAGGGAACATGTACACATGGAGGATGGGAGGGAGAGATTAATAAATACATCGAGATGAAAAAAAAATAAAATAAAAGAGGAAAATGGGAAAGGGAAATACAGTTAGGTTGGGGAGGTCGCTTCAAAGGAAGCGTTTTGGTTGTCTTGAGAATTCGGCAAGGGTAATCAATTTTCATAAGAAATGGAATTTACAAATTAAAGGCGTCTTTAAAAGAAATGTTTTAAGTTTGGATTTAAATTTATCTAAAGAGTTTTCTAGACGAAGATCAGTGGGAAGAGCATTCCACAGTGTGGGAGCTGTGACAGAGAAGATGGATTTGCGGGTAGTGTCTTAAAAGAGTTCTCATATTGGAGTATAAAGTGCTATCCTCTCATTAGATAGTATTCCCTCCCCAAACCCTTCTAGCAAGGTTTTAAGTTTGCTTTCTTTGCCTTACTCTTATAGCATAATACTGCTCTCCTGGTGTAGCAAACAGGAAAGGAAAGGGTTACTGATTTTCCTTCCCCAACTTTGCAACAAGTATAGTACAGCACTGTGGCTGCCTGGAAGTTTGTTCACTTTAACTTTCTTTCTTAAGCCCACACTGCCCTTATCAAAGTTCAGCAATGAGCTTCCTAATATAAGCAGGCTTATCACCTAACAGTCTTTAATTCAGCTTTAAGAGAAACAATTAATCACACCAGGTTCCAGGAAACTCTCCTGTATTTTCACCTGGCTCCCATAACATTTCTGTACTGTCTCTTGTACTAACACTCTCATCACATTTCATGCACTCATCTATCACTGGCTCTGCTTCATTGTCTTCTAGCTCAGAGAGCATTTCTACATTGTGGACCTCTGGCATATGGCTCCTACCCCATGTAGAATGTCTAGCCTCCTTAAGCCTTAGAAGTTCTCTAGCCATGATCTCTCTCTCTCAGCCTTCCTTCCAGGAACGGCTGCTGCTGAGAGCTTAAGCAAGCTGCCCTCCTGCTTCAGTTTCCCATGTGCAGTAGAGTCCGTCCCTCTCACTTTCTGTTCTCTCACCTGTTTAATGAGGCTCCCAGGTGAAACAGAGATTTTCATTGGCTGAGGCATTGGGGTTTTACCAGCCTGCAACAATCGTACACCTCACTGATTCGGGTTCAATTGCAGGATGGCAAAAAGGTATTCAAAGCTATAATTGCATACAAAATTTATAAATGTCCAGCTTTGGTTCATCTAATTGCCTCCTTCCAAAATATAGCTTGATTGCTTACTGCTGTATCACTTTCTATCATTTCAAAAATAAAGACTAAACAACAGCATATATTTCTTTTTTACTTATCCTTTTAATGCAGTGTCTCTAGCATGCCCCGACAGGACCCGTTTCGCCCAAAACGGCTTTTTCAAGTGAGGTGTACGATTGTTGTGGTTGTTTCTAATTTGCCTCACTCCTTCATCGTCTACATCCTTCTAGGTTTTACCAGCCCGCCTCACAGTGTTCTGACATAGATTATCCTCTCAATGATCTCTGCGCACCCCCCCCCCCCCTTTTCTCTCTAACTAGAGCAGGAGATGTAGAATCTATGAAGTGTCTCAGCCTGTTAGAATCCTCAGATAAGGATAAATAAGCCTTTTGTTCAGGAATGTTTTTATTTCCTGCAGCTTTTGGATTTAGCTGAGCGTTACTGTTTCTGGCCCTTTCCCCAGTGAGAGGGCAGGTTCTTTTATACCCTGTCTGAAATCTAGGGATTTCTTTGGTTACCAACTTTTCCCTGTCATACTTTATATAGATGCACTTATCTTTATATAAATGTGCTCATTCCTTCTTATATGCTCCTTTGGGGTCATATAAGAAGGAATGAGCACATTTAGATCAATGCATCTATTCTTGTAAATAAGTTGTACCCTCACTACTTGCATCCTGTAATTCGCGAACTGTCCAGTTTTATTCTGTAACTCGCTTTACTCTGTAATTCGCTTCATCCTGCAATTCGCCTTATTGTCCAGCTGTATCCTAAAATTCACAGATTGTCCAACTTTATTCCTTGGGTTGCATACATGAGATCTATACTACATACTTAAGATTCATATTTTTCTTTTATCTTTCTTATGTAATAAGTTGTACCCTTACTTCTTGCATTCTGTAATTCGCTGATTGTCTAGCCTTCTTTGATGTGAACCGCCTAGAAGTCATTCGACTGTGGTGGTATAGAAGAATAAAGTTATTATTATTATTATTTTATAAAGACAAGTGCAGTTATATATATTGAAATTTGCTGAATGATCTGTGCTATGATTGAAAGAGGAGCCACCTATACTACGATCTCGTTACTGAAATGACCTCTGAGCATAATATTACATCCTTGTGGTGTGACAAACTGCAAATTGTGCAATAACATCTCAAAGGATCCCACGGTCACTCATATGGGAAAAACATTCAGCATAAAATGATCCTTCACGTGTTCATCTTCTAATGTGGTATACATCATTCAGGACATAAAGTGCAAAGAGGCATGCTACATTGGTGAAACAAGCCAAATGCTAAAGACCAGAATCAACCTACATAGATATCATATTATGAATTGCAATACCAATCAGGATGTCACCTCTGTTGGACAACATTATGGAAAAACTGACCACTGCCCCAATGACTTTATGGTAAGAATACTAAAAATGAACTTTAAGACAATCCAAGGATGTAAAACCTTTGTACCGGTAATCAAAATGATAAAATATGTTCACACCTACCAGACAGTACTTAACAGAGATCTACTGCAGTTCTATCTCTCTCCTTGAAGACAAGGTTTCTCCCTAATCTCAGAGCTTTATACTTCCCTCCAAAATCTAAAGCTTCAATGCTCTGATTTACAACACTTTTGGGCTACAGTCCCAGAACAGACCATCCCTTATTAGAATTTGATTGGCTCCTTTGTGGAGCAAGGGCTTATAATGTTCTTCTTGCAACTACAGCAGTGGCGTACCTAGGGGGGGGGGGGGGCGGGCCGCCCCGGGTACCAGCCCTGAGGGGGTGTTCCCGGCCTTGCCGCTCAGTCCCCCCCCACGCCCGAAGGACCGCTCGCCCCACTGACCTTCCAGCACACCTATGAAGCAGCCCGCAGCAGGATCGCGACGTCAGCAATCCCTCAGCTGCTTGGGCGCTGCTTCCTGCGCCGCGGTCCCATCCCTCCTCTGACGTCAGAGGAGGGGGCAGGACCGCGGCGCAGGAAGCAGCTCCTAAGCAGCGCAAAAATAGCTGACGTCGCGATCCTGCTGCGGCTGCTTCATAGGTAGTGCGGGGAGGCCAGGGGGGCGAATGGTCCTTCGGGGTGGGTCGGGGCATCAGGCCTTCAGGGTGGGGCGGGCGGGCGGGCAGGCAGACTTTCAAAGGGGGAGGGGGGTGACAGGCAGGCAGGCAGGCCTTCAAGGGGGGGTGCAGGTCTTCGGGGGGGGTGCAGACCTTCAAGGGGGTGCAGGCCTTCAAGGGGGGGACAGGCAGGCAGGCCTTCAAGTGGGGAGACAGGCCTTCGGGGGGGTGCAGGCCTTCGGGGGGGTGCAGGCCTTCAAGGGAGGGGACAGGCCTTCAAGGGGGGGACAGGCAGGCAGGCCTTCAAGGGGGGGACAGGCCTACAAGGGGGTGGGACAGGCCTTCAGGGGGGTGCAGGCCTTTGGGGGGGTGCCAACCTTCAAGGGGGGGTGCAGGCCTTCAAGGGGGGGGGACAGGCCTTCAAGGGGGGGACAAGCAGGCAGGCCTTCAAGGGGGGGACAGGCCTACAAGGGGGTGGGACAGGCCTTCAAGGGGGTGCAGGCCTTTGGGGGGGGGCCAACCTTCAAGGGGGGGGACAGGCCTTCAAGGGGGGACAAGCAGGCAGGCCTTCAAGGGGGGGGTCAGGCCTTCAAGGGGGGGACAGGCCTACAAGGGGGTGGGACAGGCAGACCTTTAAGGGGGGACAGGCCTACAAGGGGGTGGGACAGGCAGACCTTTAAGGGGGGATAGGCCTTCAAGGGGGGACAAGCAGGCAGGCCTTCAAGGGGGGGTCAGGCCTTCAAGGGGGGGGACAGGCCTTCGGGGGGGGCAGGCCTTCGGGGTGGGTGCAGGCCTTCGGGGTGGGTGCAGGCATTCGGGGTGGGTGCAGGCCTTCGGGATGGGTGCAGGCCTTCAGGGGGGGACAGACCTTCGGGTGGGGGGTACAATCCTTCGGGGAGGGTGCAGGCCTTCAGGGGTGGGGTTTAGGCCTTCAGAGGGGGACAGACCTTCGGGTGGGAGGTAAAGTCCTTCGGGGGGGGGGTGCAGGTCTTCAGGGGTGGGGTGTAGCCCTTCGGAGGGGGGACAGACCTTCGGGGGAGGGGGGTCCTGGTGTAAAAGTACACAGAGGGAGAGAGGGAAGGGGGGGTTCAAAGATACGTGCATATGCCAGACTTTGGGGGTTAGAAATAATGGGTCTAAAAACAGAGGAGTGGGAGAGAGATGGTGCATAATGGGATTTAGGGAGGGAAGGAACAGAAAGGGAGAGAACTTGGAAACAGGGGATGGTGTGGAGGGGGGATAGAGATACTGGATAGGAGGATAGTTGGGAACAGAAAGGGAGAGATGGTGGATCCTGGGGTGGTGGGGAGTTGAGAAAAGGTGAATCTGTGGATGGAGACAAAAAAAAGGAAAGATGCCAGATCTCCGGGAGAGGGAAGGGAAACGGAAGGGGAGAACAGAGATGGCAGACGGATGGTTAGCACGGAGAAAGGAGACCCTGGCAAGCAAGACAACAAGAGCCTGGGACCAACAAGATTTGAATATTGATCAGAGAACAAAAGGTAGAAAAAATAATTTTATTTTCTGTTTTGTGATTACAATATGTTAGATTTGAAAAGTGTACATGAGACAGCTTGAAATGGGAACTTTTCTATTTTTGTGAATGGCAAGGCTGAGTTCAGTTAAAATATATGCTTTATAAGAAAATATAATAATGTGTTTTATAAAGTTTATAAGCATTGCTGGCATACTCGGTGAGGTGTTCCTAGTGTTGGTGGTGGTGGTAGCATGTCAGTGTGTTGAGAGGAAGAGGTAGTCTGGGAAATTCTGCTGAGCAAACTCTGGGCCCATTTCCACCCCCAGTTAGTCCACTCCACTCAACTGGTTCACACACTGAGTGGGTCTTTGGGTGTTATTTCTGGGTAGTTGTTTTAGAATCTCTTCCAGTGGTTTGTCAGTATCTCCTTCTGGTCCAAGGAAGGAAACTTTGTCAACCTTAGCATTGACCTTCAGAATATGTTTGTAACAGCGCTGCTTGTGTGGCATTAGGCTATGTAGTGATCGAAAGAAAAAAACAGACCTTTGCACATTTTTGCACTATATGGTGGGTGTATGAGGAGATTCATTTCCTGCACAGTTAAGTCCATGTGAAGTTACCTTGTGCTGTATTTGACATCTAGCAAGGTCTCTGTTTGGAAGGAAAGATCTAAGCTTAAAAATGAAGTGGCCAGAAGTTATGTTAAAAGTAGATAGCGTAGCTGGTTTTAAGAAAGGTTTGGACAAATTCCTGGAGGAAAAGTCCATTGTCTGTTATTAAGACATGGGGGAAGCGTCTGCTTGCCCTGGATTGGTGCACTCAGCAGCAACAAATACTAGTTTTGGCTGGCTCTTTCCCCGCATTTCTCCTCTCTTCCCCACGATTTAATATCCAGTTCAGGCAGTAAGTAAATGCATCGGCAGGGGGGGTCTGGTAAGTCTTGGGGGCTGGGGATGGAAGGTGAGAATCAGTTCTGTAGGCTATCAGAAATTTGCTTAATTATCTACTCACACAGAAAAGCAGTAAAGTCAATAGGTTCTCTGAGTGGGAACAACCTGTTTGATCTTGCACTCTTGTGATTGACCAATTGTTTATCACTGTTTAATTTATCACATTGATTAATTTGAGCACACCTGAGGTGTCCTATGATGGTGTGCACTGCAGGCAGAGGAGCCTTATTGTGTAAAGCACTGGAGAATTCTCTCCTCTCGCTTACCTCTCACGCTGAGGACACCCTGCTTCAGTATAATCATTTATATGATTTATCTTATAAACATTATTACGTGGTCTTTTCCTCAAGTGCTGAGACATCAGGTTGTTCCCACTTGGAGAACCTATTGACTTTTACTGCTTTTCTGTGTGGCTTTAACATTTTTGCTATTCAGTATACCTAAACTATTATTCAGTAGAAAAAATTTGGTTTGTTCAATCAAATCCTGTGTGGACATTGGACTTCTATGAGTGAATGTTCTGCTTGATTGAACAAACTAAATTTTTTCTACTGAATAATAGTCTAGGTACAATGAAAGTAAATAGCAAAAATGTTTGAGTAGATAATTAAGGAAATCTTTTTCATATTGCTTGCTTATGGACTGGGAAAAAAGACTGTTCAAGCAAATGTCTCCAGAACTGCTTTAATGGAAAAATGTGATTTTTTTTTTTAAGTACTTTGTGAAATTTATTGTTGTTGTGAAATTTATTGTTATACTTTGTTTAAACTTAAAAAGCGGTGTCATTAACAGTGAATCTAATCGAAAAATCGATTCAACAGGGTGAATCGAATCGAATGAAATATTTTTCTCTGAATCGGGCAGCACTATTGGCTACCATGAGAATGGGCTACTGGGCATGATGGACCATTGGTGTGACCCAGTTAGGCTATTCTTATGTTATGTTCTCATCTGTAGGGGCCTTTGTTTTCACTTCTTATTTTAATGTATTTTTTTCCTGGGAACTTATCAGTGTTTTTTTATAATGGGAACAAAAATGGAAGAGAATTAATGTGTGTGGAATGGGGGGGTAACTAATTTCTTCAGCTAAATAATTCAATCCACTTCAAACAGACATAGGAGAACTCACGCACCATTCACACACCCTCCAACCAAAAACGTCAAAAGAAAAAAACTGTTCGACAACCTCCTAGCCATTCGAGCTGCAACACTTGACCCCCAACTCTACAACCTATTGACCTCGACCACAAACTACAAAACCTTAAAAAAAGAAATAAAAACCCTTCTATTCAAAAAACACATAAAACCAAACTAACATAATCAGAACTGTCCCAAGCATCACCTGCAACTACTCCATATGTACTTCTGATGTCATGACAATTCAGACATAATTTATGTTATGTTATGTTTGGAATATAAGAAAATTTTCACTGCCTGTTTCTATTCTGACCATTTATTCCATTTCATGGTTATTGCAAAAAAAAAAAAATAAAAAAATTTTTCCATGAGGGGGGGGGGGGTGTGTGTCAAAAAATGATGGGCCCCGGGTGCCACATACCCTAGGTACGCCACTGAACTACAGGGCTCATTTTGGCAGCCTTATACATAAGAAAACTACAGATAAAGACAATGTTACCAGAAGTGGCTGTTTGCTGACAACTGTTCCTCTGAACGTCAAAACTGAGTTTGACAAGCAGCAAAATATGGATCATTTCTTTTCAGCTTGTGACAAGTTTGATCTTACAATTAACATACGAGTGCGATACACTTGCTAATGTTAAGAAAACCTTGCATACAGCCTGCCATCAGAGTAAAAGGTCAAATCCTTCAGTCTGTGGACAAGCTCAACTCACTCAGTAAGTACACTGTCACATGCAGTCCACGTTGCTGATGATGACACCAGCACCAGAATTGACTAAGGAAGTAGGCCCTTTGGCAGACAATGTTTAAGCCAGTGGAAGCAAACAGGCTTCCATCAACAAAGTCTGCAAAGCTATTGTGTCACTAACCCTATTGTATGAATGCCAGACTTGGACAGGGTTTAGTTTCAATACTATAAAACTGAACCACTGTATGGGTGGTGTATAGGAATGTGAACTCTTTTGAAAAATGAGAAATATTAACAACAATTTCCAAAACATGCACATTTTGAGGCCGATATTCAGACCGCTTGAGTTAGCCGGGCTGACTCCTGTGGTTCTCGCCGAGCTTAGATATTTAATGTCAGGCCGTTTCTGGCGACCAGCATTGAATATCTGGTTTATTTTTAGTCGTTATGCTATTAGCTGGAAAAGTCGATATTCAGCACCGGCTAGCTAAGTTTATAGACAGACCAGCTATTTATGTGGCCCAATATGGCTGCTAAACTTAGCCAGCTAGTGCTTTAAATTTCGCGGATAGCTGGCTAAGTTATGCGACATAGTTGGCTATCCGCTAAGTGCTAATATTCAACAGCCATCTCACACTAAATATTTGCACTTAGTTGGTTTAGTGCTATTTAACTGGCCAGGAGCTGTTTCTGTCCAGTTAAATAGCACTGAATCTTGAGTAGTTTCAGTTTCTTGTATTCTTAAATAGTGCACTTTAAAAAATTTATTTAACAAGAGGTCTTTATGCCAGTGGCATATCAAGAGGGGGTGGGGGGGGGGGGGGCGGTCCGCCCCGGGTGCCAGCCATGAAGGGGGTGTTCCCGGCCTGGGAGTCATGGTCCGGGAACTTCCCTTCTCACGGCCCGGTGCCAAGGCTCTGGATAGTCCCCGTGGCCTAGCATGTTCCCAGCCTTCTCTCCCTTTACCTTCCGTGAAGCTGAAAAAACTGCCAGCCTCGGCAGTGATTCAGCTACATTGCCGGTGGCTCCCCTTCCTGCTTTCCGCGTCTGCCAATAATGCAACTTCCTGTTTCCATCCAGGTGGATTGCAGAGGCAGACACAGAAAGCAGGAAGGGGAGCTGTGGGCGACGTAGCTGAATCACTGCCAAGGCTGGCAGTTTTTTCAGCTTCACAGAAGGTAAAGGGAGAGAAGGCTGGGAACATGCTGGGCCACGGGGACTATCCAGAGCCTTGGCACTGGGCTGTGAGAAGGGAAGTTCCCGGACCATGACTCCTAGGCCGGGAACACCCCCTCATGGCTGGCACCTAGGGGGGGAACATTACTAAAAATATTTTTTTACATTGAGGGGGGGGGGTGTTAAAAATGATGGCAGGGGATGTCAAAAAACAATGGGCCCTGGGTGTCACATACCCTAGGTACGCCTCAGCTTTATGCACACCCTTTGAAAAACAGTGCTTACTATTAACAATATTACTCCTGAAATAAAAAAAAATGAAAAACTAAAGGTCCCCTTTTATCAAGCCGCATTTTTTTTGTTTTTTTTTGTTTTTTATTGCTGGCCACTGCGGTAAAAGCTCCAACACTCATAGAATTCCTATGAGTGTCAGAGCTTTAACTGCAGTGGCCGGCGATAAAAAACAAAAAAAACAAAAAACAATGCGGCTTGATAAAAGGGGACCTTTAGTTTTTCATTTTTTTTATTTCAGGAGTAATATTGTTAATAGTAAGCATGGCTTGATAAACGGGGCCAAAGAAAATTCCTGTGGCATGGGAAAATAAAATATTTGATCTGCCTACCACTATGGCCTAAGGACCTTGGTGAGGGTAAGATGGCAAGATAAGATTCCAAACACTGAAGTTCTCACCTTGGCTGGCATTCCAAGCATTCACACTCTGCTGATGAAACCTTAGCTGCGATCGACAGGCCGAAGCCACTGAAATGCCAAATGAATGACTGCCAAGGAAAATCTTCTCTAGTGAGCTAAAGGAGAGTAGGCATGTTCAGGGAGGGCTGAAATGATTCTTGGAATGGTTTTTTTTGGCGTAGATGCAGGGCCTTGGGAAGATCTTGGTCATGACTGGGAAATCTCACCCATAGTGGAGTTACAAAAATGAGTGGAGAATTGTTAAGGAAGAACAGAAGGGAAGGAAATGCAGTTTAACAGCAGAGGCAGATCTGCAAGAAAATTAATTCAGAAAGAAAATAAAAGCTGCTCCTATTGCTTAGTTCAGGGGTCTCCAAAGTCCCTCTTCGAGGGCCGAATCCAGTCAGGTTTTCGGGATTTCCCCAATGAATATGCATTGAAAGCAGTACATGCACACAGATTTCATGCATATTCATTGGGGAAATCCCGAAAACCTAACTGGATTCGGCCCTCGAGGAGGGACTTTGGAGAACCCTGGCTTAGTGTGTGGCATAGCCAGTTGGCAGGTAATCTTAAATGCAAATTAAGTAAAATAACTTTGTACATGATTGTTGTTGTTTTCCGGTAGGGTAGCTACCCAGATGCAGTGAGACCCAGAAAACAGCAACAATCATGATGCCAGTCGGGGACGCCTAAGAGGACATATAATCTTTCACTTGGTCAGGGACCTGCGGGCGCTTATGAGATTGCCTCAACACACATCTACAATGTGAAATCGGGGGAGGGGGGTAGTAAACCTTCTGGTAAGATGCAGAATATAAGTTCATTATATTCTCTTGGTAATATTAATACACTTAGGGGTCCTTTTACTAAGGCATGCTAAAACGGCTAGCATACCTTAGTAAAAGGCCCCCTTATTTTTTAAAGTAGATAAGTAGGAAAAAGCATCAATGAGATTCCATAGCAAACACTGCTGCCAGCTCTAGCCTTATCATTGGCATAAAAAAATCTCCTATATACTTAATACATGTGCTCAAAAAAAGTGTCAATTACAAAAAAAAAGATCCATTTACTTTTTGGTATTAACTTTACTTTCACTATAACATATAGTAACATAGTAGATGATGGCAGATAAAGACCCGAATGGTCCATCCAGTCTGCCCAACCTGATTCAATCTAAAATTTCTTGGTTTTTTTTTCTTCTTCTTCTTAACTATTTCTGGGCAAGAATCCAACGCTCTTCCTGGTACTGTTCTTAGGTTCCAACTACTGAAGTCTCCGTCACAGCTCATTCCACTCCATCTACACCCTCTCAGCCATTGAAGCCCTCCCAAGCCCATCCTCCACCAAACGGCCATATACAGACACAGACCATGCAACTGCCCAGTACTAGCCTTAGTTCAATTTTTAATATTATTTTCTGATTCTAGATCTTCTGTATTCATCCCACGCTTCTTTGAACTCCGTCACCGTTTTCCTCTCCACCACCTCTCTCAGGAGCACATTCCAGGCTTCCACCACCCTCTCCGTAAAGTAGAATTTCCTAACATTGCTCTTGAATCTACCACCCCTCAACCTCAAATTATGTCCTCTGGTTTTACCATTTTTCTTTCTCAGGAAGAGATTTTGTTCTAAGTTAATACCTTTCAAGTATTTGAATGTCTGAATGATATCTCCCCTGTCCTGCCTTTCCTCTAAGGTATACATATTCAGTGCTTCTAGTCTCTCCTCATATGTCTTTTGACGCAAGCCTCCTGTGTTTTACTAAGCCATGGTAGAGGTTTCTACCATGGCCCGGCGAGCGTCAGAGCAGTTATCTCACCAGATTACGGTAGAAACCTCTACTGCAGTCAAAAAAATGGCCCCAAAATGGGGGTCTCATCTTATATTCGGGTCAGTGCCCACCTGCAGACCTCCGCATGACCTGGTGGGCGGAGACAGGAGGGATCCCTCCCATCTTCTGCCACGGCCGACTCTGACAATTTCTTTACCTCTCTCCCGCCTCCTCCCATGTACCTTTTTGAATTCCTGGTGGTCCAGTGGTGTACCGGGCAGGAGCGAGGTTTCTGTGTCCTGCCCCGTGCTGAGCTCCTCCCTCAAGTTCTCATGGCCCAGCTGTGCACTAGGCATATGCAAGCTTTTTGTGCTCCTGCCTGACCCTGAGCCGCTCGCTGAATGGCTGCCACCAGTTCTCGTGGTGGTAAGGGTAAAAATCCAGTACTATAGCAGTAACCCGTGCCAATCCCCACTCTCTTTAACAAAGGAATCCAATCTAGTACAAAACAGAAAAAACTATGATTGTTGGCAGAAAATGTAGAGCTATAGGACCTCCCAAAGGAGCTTAGAACAGGTTACAAATCAGGTACTCTAGCATTTTCCCTACCTGTCCCAGTGGGCTCACAGTCCATCTAATGTATCTGGGGCAGTGGAGGATTAAGTGAATTGCCCAGGGTCACAAGAAACAGCACGGGGTTTGAACCCACAAACTCAGGGCTGCACATCTAACTACTGCACCATACTCTTGTCTCACTTCCGGCTCACCACACAATTGTTTCCCACGTACTCACCTTTATAGGACCCCCAGGGACCCCTGAAGAAGACTTTTTGTCGAAACACGGACCTTGTTGGGTCCTATATCCCTAGGGGACTAGGTCCTTTAAGGCTCTTATATGGATGATTTACTTTTATGTGGATGATTTTTGTGTACCTTTGGAACTTTGATACTTTCAAATAAAGTCCATTTAGGAATATCGTCACTCCACAGAGTTTTTTTGGTTTTCTCTGGATTTTCTTCTTTGTGGATATTTTGGGGTCAATTCCTTTTGTTTTTTGCTTGTAGTTTGTCTTACATAAATCTTATGTAAGGGACAAATTATGTAATAGAATTGGAAAAAGTCCAGAGAAGAGTAATAAAAATGATAAGGTGATGGAAGGACTCCCTTATAAAGATAGACTGAACAGATTGGGGCTCTTTGGCTTGGAGACAACTGAGGCCCAGATGCACTAAAGCAGGGCTGCCCAAGTCTAGTCCTCGAGATCTACTGGCAGGCCAGGTTTTCAGGATAGCCACAATGAATATGCAAGAGAGAGATTTGCATACCATGAAGGCAGTGCAGGCAAATCTCTCTCATGCATACTCATTGTGGATATTCTGAAAACCTGGCCTGCCAGTAGATCTTGAGGACCGGACTTGGGCAGCCCTGCACTAAAGCCAATGAGCGTTGCTAAACCTGTTTTAACAGCTTTAGCGACGATCACATTTGCCAACTGGCAGAAAACAGCTCATCGCCTGGTTGTCTGCACAATTGCTCAATCCAGCTGTGCAAATATGCTGATTAATATTAAAAAGCCACATCAACTAGTTGAGCTATTGATGCTCTAACTGTATTCTTAACTGTATTCATGACATCCTGTTTGTTTGTCTGTCTTTGCTATTTAGATTATAAGCTCTTTCAAGCAGAGACTGTTTTTAAATTTGTGACTCTGTACAGCGCTGTGTGCATTTGGTAGAGCTATAGAAATAATTACCGTATTTTCTCGCATATAACGCGCGCGTTATACGTGGTTTTTACAAACCGCGCATACCCTTGCGCGTTATACGCGTGAGCGCGTTGTACAAAATTTTTTTTACATAGTTTCCCCCCCCCGATGCCCGATTCATCACCCGGAAGGAGCGCTCGCACTCCCACCCCGAAGGACCGCTCGCACCCCCACCCGAAGAACCGCTCGCACCCCCACAGCCTCCCCCCCTCCCCCATGGAGAAGCTGTCTACCTTGTTTCCGGATGCCAGCCCAGCTGCTTCCTCTGCCAGCGGTCCTGCCCCTTCTCAGAGCCCTGTGCTGCGCTGCTTCCTCTTCAGGCGGTCCCGCCCTTTCTCTGACGTCATAGAAAGGGCGGGACCACCGGAAGAAAAAGCAGCGCAGCAGGGCTCAGAGAAGGGGCGGGACCGCCGGCAGAGGAAACAGCTGGGCTCGCTGGCATCCGGAAACAAGGTAGACAGCTTCTCCATGGGGGAGGGGGTGAGGCTGTGGGGGTGCGAGCGGTTCTTCGGGTGGGGGTGCGAGCGGTCCTTTGGGGTGGGAGTGCGAGCGGTCCTTCGGGGTGGGGGTGCGAGCGGTCCTTCAGGGTGGGGGTGCGGGTGCGTGCGAGCGGTCCTTCGGGGTGGGGGTCGAGCGGTCCTGCGGGGGGGTGAATTGGACATCGGGGGGGGGCATCAGGCTTTCAGGGTAGGGACAGGACTTCAAGGAGGAAAGGAGAGTCGGGGCGGGCGAAAACAGAGTCAGGGTCTCCAGAGGAGAGTCGGGGCGGGCGAAAGGAGAGTCGGGCAGTATGCGCGGTATACGGGTGTGTGCAGTATATAAAAATTTATGTACATAAATATGTGTTTTTTGCGTGCTATACCCGTGTGCGCGTTTTACACGGGTGCGCATTATCTATGTGAAAATACGGTAGTAGTACTGTGAAGAGTTTCAGTCTTTGGGAAGCATTGTGATGTCATAATGCCTCATTCCACCAATGCCTAAGAGCCAACCTCATTAGTGATGTCACAATGGCTTGATTGTCCTGTCCTCCCCTCTGCCCACCAACCCAGCAAGCAGATTAACCATTCCCCTTAACTGTATCCATGACATCCTTGGCTGTTTAGATTGTAAGCTCTTTCCGAGCAGGGACTGTTTTCTTCACTGTACAGAGCTGCGTGCGTCTGGTAGCGCTACAGAAATCATTAATAGTAGTAGTAGTAGTACACTACAAACTCTGTAGTGCATGTTGGATGAAACACATTTATTTATTTAATTCGCTTTCTATCCTATTATCCCCAAAGATCTCAGAACTGGCTAAATATACAGTTGACAGGTCATGATTTGCCACAAGATTTTATCTTAACTCAACACATACTAGGGATCTAATACCAATGTATATAATATACAGTTTACAGGTTAAATTTGCCATAATTACAGTGGAAGATTTTCCATCAGTCATGAGCAGCGGAGTTAGATGAAAAGACATGTTTTTATTGCTTTCCTAAAGTTGAGGAGTCCTTCAAGGGATCTGATCTGCGGGGCAGTCGATTCCAGTGGCTTGGTATGAAGTGGGAGCAGGAACATCGTTTGGCGGTTTGACCAGGGGGCGTTTTGAGGCGTATTTCATCCTGGGAGCGGAATTCAATCAATATTGAAGCAAATTGAAGCAACTTGAGAGATGGGCTGAAAATTGGCAGATGAGTTTTAATGTAGAAAAATGCAAAGTGATGCACCTGGGCAGTAAAAACAAGGAGCATGGGTACAAACTGTTAGGTATAACATTGGGGAAGAGCGATCAAGAAAAAGACCTGGGAGTACTGATAGATAGAACCCTGAAGCCATCGGCTCAATGTGCAGCGGCGGCAAAGAAAGCTAACAGGATGTTAGGCATGATAAAGAAAGGAATCACGAGTAGATCAAGGGAGGTCATAATGCCGCTTTATAGAGCAATGGTCAGACCACACCTGGAATACTGTGTCCAACACTGGTCTCCATACCTGAAGAAGGATATAACACTACTGGAGAGGGTGCAGAGGAGAGCGACGAAGCTAGTAAAAGGTATGGAGAACTTGAGCTACAAAGATCGCCTCAGAAAACTGGGACTATTCACCCTTGAGAAGAGAAGACTGAGAGGGGATCTGATAGAGACTTTTAAATGGCTAAAAGGAATCGACAAAATGGAGCAAGCTCACTCACCAACAGGGGGAAAGGATGGTGAGCAAGAAACAGCGTTATTCACATTGGCAAATGTAACCCAGTCTCGGACCAGAGGTCATGGCCTGAAGCTGAGAAGGGACACGGCCAAGACAAACGTCAGAAAGTTCTGCTTCACACAGCGAGTGGTGAACGCCTGGAACTCTCTCCCGAAAGAGCTGGTGGAGGAAACCACCGTTCTAGGATTTAAGGGAAAATTGGACGCACATCTTCTTGCAGAAGACATTGAGAGATACGAGTGACATTGTATTCGCCAGGGTGTGCCTGGCTGGGCCTCCGCGTGTGCGGAACGCCGGACTAGATGGACCCCGGGTCTGATCCGGTGCAGGCATTTCTTATGTTCTTATGTAATAGGTTCTTCCATCCATGGGATTTTCAAACTTTGTAATTTCTAATGTGACATTACATAATAAACAATCACCACATGTCCGCGAGCTTCTTGCTCACTAGTCAATAAATCCAATTGTTTTCCTGAAACATGAATAGGACCTGCTATAAATTACTTGGACAGAACGAACAGAACTCTCTGGAAAGCATGGTATCACTGACAGCACTTTCCAAGGGCGCTTAATACTTTTAGTAATGAAATTTGCAGTTGCAGTGTATTTTAACACACAGGTCACAGTATCATCTTCAATCTCTCGTCTTGACACTGTCTATAATAACAATTATCTATTATTAAACCTAGCTCTTTTGTGAGCTTTGTTTACAGTAGGCAAAGGGCAGTCCTGATTTAATAGCTACTGCTTAAGCTCCTGGACTTGCTTTTTAAATGCGCTATCAGTTGAGTAAATATGGTGGTATCTTAGAGGCTGAGAAAACAGATCAGTTGATCTAGGGTGACATCTGTCATATTGTAACAAAACATTTCTATCATTTTCTTTTCGATATTTCTCACTGATGATCGTGCAAAGTGAATTTTAAACTCTGATGGCTCTGATTTGACCAATCACAAAATACTAGTAACTCTTGTTCTGTCCTGGTCCGTATGAAAAAAATATATATATATTGTTAACCCGGTATTAATGATCAGCCTTACTGTTTTCAACAATAAGTTGGCGCTCTGTGAGAAGATCATTGTGGCAGGGATCCCCACAGCATTGGTAACCTGATTTGCTTTAACAGGAGGGATGAAGATGTGAAGTGGGTAGAGAAGATTACTTTTTGAGTGGTGTTTTTGGGGAGAAGGGTGAGGGATGGTGGTGGTGGTGGTGGGCTTTCTCAAATGCTTGGTTTTAAAATGTCTATGGCAAGAATTAGAATCTTTGTTTTTATCCAGTCCTATCGTTTATACATCCGTTCTAATCAACTGCATCTGGATTCTGTATAATTTTCACCGTTAATATATCTTCAAGGGAAGCCTCAGCCCCACCACTCCACCGCTATGTCACTTTTCAAACTGCGGGAAGCTTTACGTGGTGCTTCATCATTGGCTGTCCACAATAATTAACTTTCGTGAAACAAATAAATATTTTCTTATTTTTAAAATTATTCTTATTTTTAAAATAAATATACATTTTTAACGGTTTCAACTCATTTCCTCATATAAATATAAAGTGCATGTGTACTTAGCTTTATCTCAGCCAAAACCTGGGAGTCTGACCCGACATGTTTCGCACAACATGCTGTATCAAGGGTCTCCCGAGGTCGCTGCTGCCATCCGACTCCAAGTTGCGTGTAAGAAAAACAACAACTTGGAGTCGGAAAAGTACTTATCTTTGCTGAAATAGTTGGTTAAGTCCTGGGCCCGGCTGCAAATCCAAATCCAAAGTGCTCAGTGCTCTCCAATCACATCCAATAAAAACAAAAAACCCCCGCAAAAACAAAACATCCAGTCAGTTCATAGTTCATCAGTGCAAAAACAATCCACAATTCATTAGTCCAAATAATCCATACAGTTCATCTTGTTAAAGTCCAGAAAATTCCTGTATGAATTATTTGGACTAATGAATTGTGATTTGTTTTTGCACTGATGAACTATGAACTGACTGGATGTTTTGTTTTTGCGTTTGTTTTTGGTTTTTATTGGATGTGATTGGAGAGCACTGAGCACTTTGGATTTGGATTTGCAGCCGGGCCCAGGACTTAACCAACTATTTCAGCAAAGATAAGTACTTCTCCACTCTCATTACTTTGTGCTGCTATTTTTTTGCTGCTATTTGAATTATTTATTGGTAGGGAGAGAGAAGTCCAATGATGATTAAGTTTGACCTGATAGAGTCCTGTGCTCATTGTATAGTATGTGTTGGTTGTTATTGAGCACAATGAATTAATTATTAAACATTTTTATAGTATTTAAAATTTTTTGATTCTCTTTTTTGATGAATATTGTATTATTAATAAGAGAATTTTGAATATATCAGTTTGATACTCCCATTTAAAGTGTGCATACCAAAATCTCAGTGCTACATATAGAATAAGGAGGAACGCGAAGGAAACCATGAAATGTCTCAGCAAGAATCAAGGTTTTGAAATATCATGGAATTGATTTTAAGGTTAAATTTCCCTTCATAATCTTGGAGTATTACTGGATTCTTCTGTAACTTATCTATGATCACATCAGCTTTTTTTTTCAACCTCAGTTATTAAGTAAGCTTAAGGGTGTGATAGCTGCATCAGACTTTAGGGCAGTTGTCCAAAGTCATGTCTTGGTAAAAACTGATCATTGTAATTCATTATATCTGGTAATGTCATCCAGCAAGCTTCAGGTGTTGCAGGTGATTCAAAATATGGCAGCATACCTGATTATGAAAGTACACCTATTTGAGGGAGATGCATTGGTTGCTAGTGGAGTATAGGGTGGCCTACAAAATTTTGGTGTTGATTCACTAGCGGGTGATAGAAGTGTGGAGCAGTCTCCCGGAGGAAGTGGTGGAGACAGAGTCTGTGTCTGAATTCAAGAAGGTGTGGGATAGAGATAATGGTTACTGTGGATGGGCAGACTAGATGGGCCATTTGGCCTTTATCTGCCATCATGCTTCTGTGTTTTTATAAGAACCCAAGACACAAGATGTTTCTTCCATGTAGCTTGAACTGCCACCTTTCAGGCTTCTACCAGACACCTTCTCTGACTGCAGCGCTGCTGAATCTGCTGAATGTCCTAGAGTTCCTGCTTGCTGCCTGCCTCATCTCTCCAGGAGAAGACATCATCAGCATAAGGTCGTAAGCCATCTTTGTTATTGCTGAAATGGTAATAATATTCACAGCCTAATCTCAGGGCTTAGTTCAGGGTCCTCTATGTGTACTTTCTCTTACTAATTGGTTGATAAGAATACCTGTCTTTTAAACATTTTCCTGAGTTATTTTGCTTTGCATATGATTCTGAGATGCTCGTGTTTGGCTGTTATACTAATGTAAATAAAGAGCCTTTATTTTTATAATAAATGGCTTATCCTGAGTGCAAATTAAAATTCCATTATACACATGCACATTCTTCATTGCATTGTTCTCCTATAGGACAGTAGCACCTACAGACCACTCCTGCACACCTATTTACACCTACACAATGAAGCTGCTAAGTAATAAATTTAAACAAACCAGAGAAAATATTTTTTCACTCAGCGTATAATCAGATTCTTAAATTTGTTGCCAGAGAATGTGGTGAAAATAGTTAGCTTAGCAGGGTTTAAAAAGGTTTGGCTAATTTCCTAAATGAAAAGTCTATTATTAAGATGGACTTACGAACATCCACTGTTTATTTCTAGGAAAAGCAGCATAACATCTGTTTTACTCTCTTGGGATCTTGTCAGGTACTCATTACCTGGATTGGCCAGTGTTGGAAACAGGATACCGGGCCTAATGGGCCTTTGCTCTGTCCCAATATGGCAACTCTTATGTTATACACTTAACTGGCCAAATACTGACTCAGTCTCTGCAATGCTCCCAAAATAGCTGGATTTGAGTTCATTGCTAACCAGTTATTTTCAGTGGCACTAACCAGTTAAAAGCCACTGAAAATGATCAGTTAGTCCTGAAAAAGCAATTTAATCGACCAAGAGCTGTCTTTGAGCTAGAAGTAGCTCTATGCCTCTTCCTGATGTTTTCCCTTTAGTGATGTTGCTCAACACAGTCACCTCACACAGACACGACACACACACACACACACACACACACACTGATTTAAAATACTTTGTGGCAGGCATTTACAGTGCTGCAGGGATTTTATTTAGTGCTGTCACTCTGTGAGCTTTAAAATATTTCTGTAGATCCAGCCACTAACACACACAGCAGTTTTATTTCCCTGCTGATTTAACTTAAAAAAAAAAAAGTTCTGGCAATTTAATTTTCCTCAGCACACTGATACTTTGGCAAAATGAAGCCCTATCTGTTTCACTCTCTGCCACTAACATTTCTCTCCTCAGCTTTTATAAGTTATTTTCCATTAAAATTAATGGTTGTTTTATATGGGATTGTAACCTCGATACTGATATTTCTGGGCAGGAGAGTCAGCAAGGATAGTAAGCGACTGGTCCTCTGCAGTCATTTCACTCGGGAGAGGCTTGCTCCTGCCTGTTGTTGATGCTCTTCTCACTCTTTGTGTTCTTTTTGATAATGTGTAAGTTACTGTGCAGAATGTGGTTGCTTGTCTGGACCATTTGCCATTTTCAATAAAAATAATTTGAAAAAAAAAAATAAAAAATAAAACTGTAAAATAACTTTACATATGCATACAAATTCATTTGTGCGTAAGAATTAATTCCTCTTTTATATTCTGTAAAATGCGTATTGCGAACCTGTGGTTTTAAGCTGCGGTTTTTACCCGCAGGTTTAAAGCGGGTTCTGTTCAATAAATATCCATAGTCTGACTACACCAAAAAATAATTCACTGCGTCGGTCACAAATCATTTCTTTTTAAAAATGTCCAAGTAGTAGGGCAAGCAAAGTAAACTGCAGCCCCCTAACTACGTAGTAAAGGACGAAGAGCTAGCGCATGCGTAAATTGCCTCAATAACCAACAAGGATACTCTGTGCATGCGTTTCGATCGCTCTTACAGCGATCCGTGGGACATGCGGCATGTAGAATCGTTTGAATCAGTCGCTTGGCAGAAATGGCCAAGAATCGCCCAACAACGATCTAGTCAGAAAGTTTAGTGAATCGGGGCCTAAGTTCTGATCATTACAGCTTTAAGAAGTTGCTGAAAACTAAGCTGTTTGTAGATGCTTAATATTGATCTACTTTCGAATCTGCTCTAGTTCCTCTGTTATATTTCATTTTTGGATAATATTGAAGTTTTCTAGGTTGTATTTCTTGTGTTTTTGTTTTGCGTGTGTGGAGCTATTGCTGTCAATTATATGATTCATGTTTATTATGTATGTGACCATATGGAAACTGCTGAGACTCTAGGTAGTATATATATTTTTTAAATAAATAAATTTAAGATCCCTAATTTTAAAGATCAAACTTATAGTGCTGCATGGATTTTATTTTGTGCTGTCACCCGGTGGTGTAGCCTCAGGTGGGCCTGAGTGGGTCTGTGTCCATTCACTTTTGTCTCAGGCCCACCCAGCAGTGGCTGGCCTCGGTCTGTCCATCCTACGATGTTGCCGCAACTTGCATCACATCTGGCTGCCAGGACATAATTCTGAAAAGGCAGTGTGTGACTTCCCAGCCGCGACGGGCTACTGGTTCTGCAGCGTCCTGCCCTCATAGGAAGTTGTTGCACCCCATTAAAAGACCCAGAGGACTAGGGAAAGACTCAGAAAGGGTGGTGAAGTCCCCTCCTCCCTGTTATAGGATTCTACAGGGTCTTTGATGGAGGTGGTATCTTCTCAACCTAACGAAGAGAGGCGACCCTATTCAGGACTGTCCAGAGGAAAATTGCATACTGCAGAGGCCTGGGGAACCAGAACTCAAGGCTGACCAATGGGAGGAGGAATGTGGGCATAAGCCAAACTGGTGATGGGAAGGTCCACGGGGACCTGTGCGCCAGCAAGGCCAAAGTGACTGGTGGCAGGCCGCAGAGGCAGAGTGAGAGAAACCGGTGGCTGGAAGATCTGCGGGGACCTGTGCACTGGCAGGGCCAAAGTGCCCGGTGGCTGGAAGGTCCATGTGCACCGGCAGGGCCAGACTGACTTGTGACGGGAAAGTCTGCGGGGACCTGCACACTGTCAGAGCATGGATATGCCAGGGTGTCTGGACTGCTTGAAAGGACCAAAGCTTGGCCTACACCTTCGGGTAGGTGGTGAGAAGTGAAGGGAGCCAACCGAACCCAATAAAAGGGGTCCTATGTACACTAGTGAACAGAGCACTAAGAGTTTATTTTTGCTAATGCAGTATAGAAATGATTTAAAATACATTTTTCCCAAAGGTATCCTCTGTATATAGTGCTAATTTAAAATAGGTTTAAATTCAATTTGCCTTCAAACTATCCCAATGTTATTTTTACATTTATCCTCATATATAGAGAACTTTAACGATCTATGCAGCTAAAAGATATACAGTAAAACCTTGGTTTGTGAGCATAATTCGTTCCAAAAACATGCTTGTAATCCAAAACACTCGTATATCAAAGGGAATTTCCCGATAAGAAATAATGGAAAACTCCACAACCCAAAAATTTTAATGCAAAATACTGTATGTAGACGTATTGCAAGACCTTGCTTGTATATAAGCTAAAATTTAATGAAATGTTTTGCTTGTCTTGCAAAACACTTGCATACCAAGTTAGTTACAATCCAAGGTTTTACCGTACCTTTATTTACTCACAGATCCCTATGGGGCTCATAATTGAAACAGAAAAATGTCTAAAAACCGTCCTAAATCAGCACTTGGATGATCTATAAGACAAGTCGTCCAAGTGCCGATAATTGAACTGGGGTTTAGACGTATTTAAAAATGACCTAGGCCTTCACAGTGCTGTTGAACGACCAGAGCTAAAAAGGGCATGTCAGGAGGAGTGTCGAGGATTGGGTGGGACGTGGGCAGTCCTAGACTTAGTATAACCGAAAGTTTTACAACACTGCCTAGATGGAACGTGGACATTGTGACTTAGGCCATCTAAAACCAGGTCTAAGTCACAAGAAGGTATCCAAAGTGACTAGATAAGCACTGCATACACAAAGTACAGACCCACACACACTGCTCCAGTGATCACTGACCCCCCCCCTAAAATCTTAACAACTTTACATATCTGCCTCCAGATCAACAGCGCCTGGCAGCCTGGCAAAGGATAGCCTAGTAGAGGTGGCTTAAGTGGTCTTGGGGGTGGGTTTGTGAACCATGGAGAAGAGGACCTATGCCCATAAGCTACTCTAATCACTGTGCACAATGTGCACCCCCCAAAAACCCTTTTGTACTGCCATATAAGTGGCTCCTGCAGCCATAAGGGCTATTGGGGTGGTAGATAGGTGGGTCTAGTAGATTCTAGGGGTGTTTTGGGGGGACCCTTTTTGTGAAGTTCACAGCAGTGCCCTGTAAGGTACCCCACTACTTTGGTGCCATGTCTGGGTGTCCAGTCCATCACTTTCTGGCCCCTCCCGTGCCCAAAAGGTCTTTTTCTAGGTGTTTGTGACTTGGACGAATTTATGGTTGAAAATGGGGTATAAAGATGGACGACTTAGCAGTCTTGGGTGATCAGACGGCTGGACATACAGTTGGATGATTTTCAAAGAGAAAAAAATGTTGGATGTATTTTTCGAAAATGGACCTTTTCCCGTGTCCGACTTTGGGCGACTTGCGACTTGCGACTTAGGCACAAAACGGACTTAGATGTTTCTTTTGATTATGCCCCTCCATGCATTTATTGAGTTACAGGAAAAGCCCATTACCTGGGACACAACCAACCAAAATGCAGAATTAACTTGCATCACACATCACAGTCTTTTATAAAAATTTACTGCAGGAATGAAGGCACTGACCACTGAGGGTGAGCTAAACTTAGTGGAAAAGGTAACTTTCTCTCCACATTTCTCAATCCTCTCATGCTTCCATTGTCGCTGTCCTTTTTGGCCTCAATGACTGTTTAGAGGCAGGTGAACATCTTGAGCCAGGATAGTGAACCTCTCAACAAGTTTCTGCTAGGTTGGTTGCAAAACAAGCAAGACTTAACACCCTCAGCAAAGCCAAGCAGATAAGACTTGGAAGGCTGGGTGGGAAGTGAGCAAAAGGCTAAGGAGCAATAATAACTCGGGCCCAGGTACTCAAAACCTAATGCCAATGGTAAAGGCGATTAGCGCCTAAAGTGATCTACTTTACGAAGTGTGCTCCAAATGAGCTGGCGCTGAAACCATTAGTGCAGATTGCATTTAAATGCAGTCATTAAAAACCCTGCAGGAATGTTTAAAAAAAGGTTCTCAGGCATTTAGTGCAGTTTGCAATACACTGCTTTACCACATCTTGATGCCCCAAGGGATTTGGCACCCTGAAGTATCCCAGACTCCAGAACAGCAGAGGTGATCTGCTCCAGCCCTTTCTTTTAGGCAGCCTTCAAGGAAGAGGAGGGGAGAGAGTAGGGTTATCAGACATCCGGATTTCCCAGGATGGCTTTTCAAAACCCGGCACTTTGTCTAGGTTTTGAACAGCTTTGAAGAAATCAGTGTTAGGGCAGGAGGGCATCCATGCATGTGCGGATGTCCTCCTGCCCGACGAGAGCGGGGGGCGGGGATGGGGGGGATCCAGATTTTCTGATTGGAAAATTTGGCAACCCTAGGAGAGAGTGAACTTGGGGCAGAGCAGATAACAGTCTCTTTGCTCACTAATCTCCTAACCTTGGCCAAACTCCACAGTTCCACTTCCTTTTTTGTCTACGAATTAAGCCCTGAGCCAAACGCAACCCTGCCTCAGACCTTAAACTGCTAGTATATTCTGAGGCCTTTCCTCCTTTAGTTCACAATATAGTGGCCATTGTGGTTATTGTATTTTGATGATTGAGTGCCATTTTTGCTGGTATGCAACATGTCCTTTCACTATCATCTCTTCATCAGAGCGAGAGAATCCTTCCACACTAGAATAAAAATAGAAAGGTAGGGGTGCTGCTTTGCTGATCAGATTGATGTATATGCCACTTATTACTATTTTTACCAATTTTATTTAATTTGTTAGAAAAGGTAGAGAGAGAAAAGCTGCTCATTAAGTCTGAAATGCCACTCAAATAAATCTCTTGTAGCAAGCAGACATCTTCAATGGTCAGTAGCAAAGATGCATAATGGTAATTGCAGAGTTGGGGTTGAAAGAACAACATGTTTCTTTTCAGGACCTGAAGCAAATATTCCACTTTAATTATATTCCCTCTGAAAGCCCTGCTCTGGTTTTCCAGATGAAATTGTTTTCAGCTTATTGAAGTTGCTTTCTGCATCTGCAAGATAAATGATCCTGTTGATTGCATTAGTGATTTAGAGGGTTCACTTTGCTTGCAATGTACTTCAGTGTTACTGTCATTAAATGTGCTTTAGATTCATTCAACAGAAGTCATTACTGGTCAGCCAGTGTTAGGATATAACAGCTCAGTCTTTGCTCAAGAGGCAAACTCTTGTTTCTTGAGCATTAGATGGTGTAGGTTTGAAATATTTTCTTGAGACTTTTTTTTTAATTTTTTTTAACAGCGTTCATCAGAGATGACACATTCCTGGCAACCTTGGAACTTCTGAAGTATTGAATCAGTTGCCTCCTAAACTCAGTTCTGTGCAGTGTGAGCTCTGAGATTTCAATTGTGTGTAGAATCCTCTTTTTCCAAGCCAAACCTGCAAGTCTCAGTACCATGGCATGGCGTTATTAGATTTATTATTAGAGGATGATAAATTCAAGTAAGGTTATATTGTGCATGGTCTAAGCATTAAGGAAAGGATCAAGACTCGCCGAGACAAGACAGACCAAGGAATAGTACAAGCAATAATTTGGAGACAATTCAAGAAGTCTACTGTCCAGCGCCAGATTGCTTCCTGTGCTCTGTGATCCTGTCTGGTTCTCTTGACTTTTATTTTCTTTTGTTGTATTTTGTAGGTTTTTTTTTTACTCCTGGTGGAATTCTGTGGAACAAAAATTGAAAATTATTTGCAAAAATTTATGAAAATTTTGTGTACAATATTTTAAAATTTTGCAAGAAGTCGTTGTTGTTAGCTTGAGCAATGCTGAACAGCCTTCAACCAGATGGTTTTTAAACATGGCCATTAACTGGTAAATATTCCTTTGATGACTCCATATATGGAGTCTTTGCAATAATATGTTGAGCATTTAACATATTGTAAGAGCTGTACCCACTCTGATCGACATGTGTTGCATTAAATTGTTTCAATAAAGTTGTTTGAGCGAGGTGATGTCAAAATTTCATGTCAGTAACCTGCGCTCTATGGTACGGCTGCACCTCAAATACTGTGTGCAGTTTTGGTCGCCGTATCTCAAAAAAGATATGGAATTAGAAAAGATACAGAAAAGGATGATGAAAACGATGAAAGGAATGGGATGACTTCCCTATGAGGAAAGGTTAAAATGGCTAGGACTCTTCAGCTTGGAGAAGAGATGGCTCAGAGGTGATATGATAGTGATCTATAAAATACAGAGTGCAGTGTTCACTCTTTTCAAAAATACTAGGACTAGGGGGCATGCAATGAAGCTACTAAGTAGTAGACTTAAAACAAACCAGAGAAAATATTTCTTCACACAATGTGTAATTAAACTCTAGAATTCATTGCCAGAGAATGTGATGAAATCAGCTTAGCGGGGTTTAAAAAAGGTTTGGATAATTTCCTAAAGAGATGTTCATAGGCCTTTATTGACATTTCAAAACTGATATTCAATGTGGTGGGCACTGGAAGATTAAGTGACTTGCCCAAAGTCACAAGGAGCAGCACTGGGCTTGGATCTCACAACCTCTGGAATCAGAGGCAGCAGCTCAACTAGTGAGCCACAACTTCCTAAGCCCTGTTGCAGCTCTACTAATTTCTGTAAAACTGTTGCTGAAGCTCCTGCTGCTCCTGCTAAAAGTGTGTCTGTATAAACTGCTGCTGCTGTTATGTTTGCATGAATTGCTGCAGCAATTGCCATTGCTGCTCACACTGTATTTGCAAGAACTGCTGCTGCTGTTGCTGGCCCTCCACTAGGGCCTGGAGCAGTTTCTCCATATTTTGCTTACAGTCCTAGTGCACACCAAGTAAGGGGAAGAAAAAATATCCTGCTTGTCCAGCACTTGCTACCTATCCAGGGCTGGCATAATCTCTTTAGCCCAAATTCTGTTATGCTACCGGTTACAAGGTCCAGAACCCTGGAGACTAAGGGGCTCATTTTCAAAAAAGATAGACATCCAAAAGACTGCATACATTGGAGCAGTTTCTCCATATCCTATCTTCAAATTAATTATCTTCGAAAATGTTTTCAAATACTATGATGTGCTCTGACCCATACACAATATGCCACAGGATAGGTGAGAGTTACCACAGGACCATCATTGCCACATCAATGTCCCAACCACCCTTTCCAGCTGATTTATATACTGTGACAGGAATCTGGCTAGCTCTACGAGAAACAGGGAGAAAATCCCTGTAAGCCCCATTAAAAACCCTGTTACCAGGTATAGGAAACATCCTGAACAGTTTAGAAATCCTGTGCACAACTTTAGAAAGGAGCCTGTCCCTTTAAGAGTGTCCAGAGCTCAGGCTGACATTGAGAATGCAGGGCCCTTTAAGAGTTTGTCTATCCCTGCTAGGAGGGGGCGTGGCTGGTTGCCGAGGCTCCCATTTACTGAGCTTTCCTCGTCAGAGAACAGAGATAAACAGCTGGGACAAGCAGTTGAATGTAAGCTGGGAAGGAAGCCAGTCCTTCCAGCTGAACCAGGGCCAGCTCAAGGCAGTTTCTCTGAGGACTGGGAGATGAAGGAACTGGAAGCCCGCCATACCAAACCAGTCTCAGAAGCCCAGCCTGAGGACTATGATATGGAGTGCCATGAGGACTATGTTTTGCCTGACTGGGAAGAACAGCTGATGGACTGTGAGTAGGCTGTTAAGCCAAGCAGTTTATTCCTCACTGGAGTTTTGCATTTTGGCCTTTTGTTTTAAAGCCTGCTAGAGTATTATGCTGTGTATACAGAAAAGTCACTACGTGAAAAATATTCATAGATAGTAATTCAGCAGTTGTCAATTCTTAACTGGTAGAACTCTGCTCAGAGACATGAAGGCAATATGTTCCGCCTCACCACCCAATCATTGCAGTGTTCAAAACAGTTTTTACTCCAGTTTAAGACATTCTCCTTAACTGTTATGTTGCTAGCTACAACGGCTACAACTTGGCATTTTAGACTTGGCTTCTTATGCAAGTCTAAAATGTAAAGGCAAATTACTCAGACTTAGCTTTGAAATAGTAGCAGGTTCCGACGTGCCACGTTTCGGTCCTTCGTCAGGGAACCGACAAACAAACACAGTTAAACTGGAGGTGAAAGCTCTGAAATAAGAACAAATGTAAATTAAAATTATAATATTTAGTTCAATACACAAAGTTAAAACCTACTTCATTCTACATTGCAAAACGCTATACATGGCTAAATCTAAAGGAAAGTGCTCACCATGTGATATAAAATACAGTTAGCTTGTACCATCCAAGCGTGGTTTCTTCTTAAAGTGCAACCGGAGATCTGCATTCCAAATACGTTATTTAAAGACTGTCACGCGCCAAAGCTAAACTCCGCGTACGTCATACGTCGCCACGTAAGCCTACGTGTGCAACCTCGTACCCATTCATACTGGCGCGTGACAGTCTTTAAATAACGTATTTGGAATGCAGATCTCCGTTTGCACTTTAAGAAGAAACCACGCTTGGAAGGTACAAGCTAACTGTATTTTATATCACATGGTGAGCACTTTCCTTTAGATTTAGCCATGTATAGCGTTTTGCAATGTGGAATGAAGTAGGTTTTAACTTTGTGTATTGAATTAAATATTATAATTTTAATTTACATTTGTTTTTATTTCAGAGCTTTCACCTCCAGTTTAACTGTGTTTGTTTGTCGGTTCCCTGACGAAGGACCGAAACGTGGCACGTCGGAACCTGCTACTATTTCAAAGCTAATTTTGAGTAATTTGCCTTTACATTTTAGACTTGCATAAGAAGCCAAGCATAGCCGTTGTAGCTAGCAACATAACAATTTAAGGAGAATGTCTTAAACTGGAGTAAAAACTGTTTTGAACACTGCAATGATTGGGTGGTGAGGCGGAACATATTGCCTTCATGTCTCTGAGCAGAGTTCTACTAGTTAAGAATTGACAACTGCTGAATTACTATCTATGAATATTTTTCACGTAGTGACTTTTCTGTATACAAAGCAATTCTATTTAGTCACTCAATAGCAACAGTTCATTTATTGATTCTGTTACCCCTTCAGTATTTTCTGACAGAGTATTATGCTGGGCATAGCTACCCCAGGAACTTTAGAAACCAGAAGCTGAAAGTTTTGAGCTTTGTGTTTTATTTTTGGAGCAGCTTGTGCACTGCTCTGAGTTGTGCTTGGGGGTAAAGACGTAAAACCTGAGCCTGTCTTTTGGGAGGGCAGCAACACCTGTGGTGTACAGGCCTATCTCCTCCCAGCCTGTTGGGGATTCGGCTCTACCCAACAGGGCCAGAGCCAGAGCCAGGGAGAGTGTTTTCCAAAGGAGAAGTGTTTGACCATTGCACTGTTTTGTTAGGCCCCAGAGTGAGGCCAGAAGGAAAAGTTTTGGACTTTTGTTTATGGACTAGACTGAGTCTAAAAACACGGCTTGTGCTAAAGTGGAACTTATTTGTTTCCTAATAAGAATGAACTGAATTCATAGAAGCCTTTTTTCTTTTTGTTCGTGCCATTTCTGCAATTGTGTTTGAAGTTTGTTTACCATTAAAGTGTTTTGCCTTATTCTACCAGGGAAATCTCAGTGTGCAATTCTTGGGAGGCACTGAATGCTGTGTTCCACCACCTTTATTCAAACTCTGGGACTGGGATTCAGAGGGGCAACTAGGCCTAGCCAGGATCCTGTCCCACAATACATCATGTGTACGTATCTTTGTAGTGTGACTGGCGGTTCCTCTGCTTCATGGTGGGGCTGGATGTTCGAGACTGCGTGTGCAGGCAGTGTTTAAAAGGCTGCAGTGGCTGGCCTGAATTTTGATTGTTGTCAACATCAGTGCATTTAGAACAGTTTTGGATTATTCTTTCTAAGGTAAACAGTTGGATTGGGTACAATTGAAGAAGTATAAGATTGATGGGATTAATTATCAATATATAAATAAGTTTAGATTTTGACAGTAGTTAAAAAAGGGGTTATTAGGTGATCAGTGTTTTTATTGTGTTTATTTTGTATGTTGTAGTGAGCGTACCCTCCTGAAGAAGCCAAAACTAGCAAAACTGGAGTCAAGCTCAAGGGGAGTCCTTTGAGTTTTTGTATTGCAACTCAAATAGGGTGTTAATGTCTAGGTGGCAAGGCAAACCATGAAGCAGAGTAACCGCCAATCACACTACAAAGATAAGTACACATGATGGTAATAACAATATTGGATTAGTGTGACATGGAAAGGGTGATTGAGATATTGATGTGGCAATTATGGTCCTGTGGTAACCCTCGCCTATCCTGTGGTATATTGGCTATTGGCCTGAGCACATCATATTATTTGAAGATAATTCTGGTATATTTGAAATTGGACTTGTAACGAACATGCATAATAATAATAATCAGTTTATATACCGCAAGGCCGTAAAGTTCTATGCGGTTTACAATATTAAAAAAAAAAACAAAAAAAAAAAACACCAATAAAAAAAGTTGAATAGAACTAAAAAAGTTAAAATAATTAGAGACACTAAAATGATCAAAATAGTGCATAATAAAATTTTTACGAATTAGCTGCCTAAATACTTCAAAAACAGATATATTTTTAGATGTCTCCTAAATTCCCCATAAGTGTCAGTAAGCAAAAGCAATTGTTCTAAATCCTTACCCCATAACGCTGCTTGATATGAAAAAAGATTTTGATGATGTTTTTTAAGTTTATATCCTCTAACAGGCAAAAAAACAAAATTCAGATTTGAATTTCTCATATGTCTGTTGGTTGCAAAAGAGAAAAGCTCAACTATATATTTGGGAGCTAAACCAAACAAAGCCTTAAAACAGAAGCCATCAAACTTAAACTTCACCCATGCCTCCATTGGCAGCCAATGCAGTACTCGATGGGAGGGTGTTACGTGATCAGATTTCTTCAATCTAAAAATCAGCCTTAACGCTGCATTTTGTACTATTCGCAATCGTTACATATTCTTCTGGGAAATTGCCAAATAGGCAATATTGCAGTAATCAAGTGGCTTAGTATAAGAGACTGTATCAAAACTCTAAATGATGAAATATCAAAATACGCCCTAATGGACCGAAGCTTCCAAAGAGTAAAGAAACCCTTTTTGATCAAAGAATCCACCTGGTTCAAGCCCCGGTCCAGTATTATTCCCAAAACCTTAATGGTAGATTGAATAGGACACCTGAGTTTATTTATAAGCAATGATGTTTTGGGGCCTGTTTTACGAAGTCGTGCTAGCGGCTGCTGTGTGGCAACAACCTGGAAGCCCATAGAGATTTAAAGGGCTTCGAGGCCGTTGCCGCGCGGCAGCTGCTAGCACGGCTTCATAAAACAGGGGGTTAGTATCAAACAGGCGCGGTGAAGCTACAAAAAAACTTTGTGTTTTCTTAATTAAGCTTCAGTCTAAATTCAGTCATCCATTGCTCCATTAGACCTAATACTTCTGTTGCTTTAGGAATAACTTCAGAAAGAGAAATAGCAAATGGAATAATGATTGTAAAATCATCTGCATAACTAAACAGCTTTATCCCCAGCTGAGACAATTGCGCACCTAATGTTGACATATAAACATTAAAGAGCAATGGGGACAATGGTGAACCTTGCAGAACGCCAGATGAATTATTCCAAATACCTGAAAGATCAATATTGAAACGAACTTGATAGATGTGAGATATGAGAAAGCCCCGAAACCATTCTAACACCTCTCCTCTAATACCAATAGCATCCAAACATTGCAGCAATTTCCCATGGTCTACTAAATCAAATGCAGAACTCATTCCAAATTTCATGAGGCAGATTTGCATATAATAGAAATGACAGGCATGCAAATCTGCCTCATGCATATTCATTAGGGATATCTTGAAAACCCAACTGGCTGGGGGGTCCCCCAGGACAGGTTTAAGAACCACTGTTCTGATATTTAATTTTTTTTTGTTTGATTATACTACATTTTTGTGTTTTATGGATGTTATAATTTTTCAGGATTTTAATTACAGTACTCACCTTTTGCTAAGCAGGTACTCAAGTTTTTCCCTTCCTAGGTGGGCTTACAATCAAAGTTATATCTGAAGCACTGAACAGATCAAATTACTCTCCAAAGTCACAAGGAACAGCTGAGGGATAAACAAGATTTAAACACTGGCTTCCTTGATTTCCAACATGCTCTATTAACCACTAAGCTACTTCTATATCCAGACCTTCTTCTCCCTTATTCCTATGCTGTCTCCTCCACACCCTTCTTCCTGCTGTCTCTTTTTATCACTTTCTTTTCTCTTGTGGTTGTTCTCTCCTTCCCTTATGTGCTCAATTTCTATCACGCTCTGTGTTTTCTTCTGTTTCTATCTTCTATCCTATAGTTTCTTCTTCTCCTGCTTCCTGTTGCTACTTTTTGGGTTTTTGCTAAGTACTAGTGACCTGGATTGGCCACCATGAGGATGGGCTACTGGGCTAGATGGGCCATTGGTCTTACCCAGTAAGGCTATTCTTATTCCATCTCATGCTGTATTTCCTTTTTCTTTCTCTTATCTTACTTCCCTTTTATGTTGTATTTATTTTTCTCCCAGATTTTTCCTTTCTTTTCTCTGTATCATACTTCCCAGGAGCAGCGAGGAGTACGTGCTCTTACCTCCAGAACTGATGGAGATTGCAGTCTGTGGACTTGTGTTTTCTCTTGTCGGATGCAGAGCTCAAAGGAAAAAAATTCCTGCTTCTAATTTGTACTTGATTAGTATGAGCCACAACTTCTAGGGGAAATTTTGGAGGGTTTTGTTATTATGAATGGGAAGAGAAGGAGCAACCCCCCTTGTAGCATGGATTGTAATATAGTAAATGACGGCAGATAAAGACCTGAATGGTCTATCCAATCTGCCCATTAGTTTTACCCATTTAAAAAATACATGATTAAATTAACTTGTCTCTTCTTTGATATTTCTGGGCCATAGACTTTAAAGTCCACCTGGTATTGTCCTAGGTTCCAAATGCTGAAGTTGCCATCTAATCAAGCCTTTGTGACATCACTGATGAGGTTGGCTCTTAGGCATTGCTGGAATGAGGCTTTATGACATCACAATCTCAGCTCTGGAATGTTGCTATTCTTTGGGTTTCTTCCAGGTAACATAGTAAATGACAGCAGATAAAGACCTGAACGGTCCCATCCAGTCTGCCCATTAGTTATACCCATTAAAAATACATGATTAAATTAACTTGTCTCTTCTTTGCTATTTCTGGGTCATAGACTGTAAAGTCCACCTGGTATTGTCCTAGGTTCCTGAAGTTGCCGTCCAAGCTCACTCCAGCCTATCTAACCATCCTGTTTGCTGGCCAGTAACAGCCTCATTTTCCAAGTTAGTGGAGTTCCCATTGATGCCCACCCCAGCCCAATCCTACACCAAATCATCACGTATGGAACACAGACCGTGCAAGTCTTTGGCTGCCATCTTCATGGTCCTGGTCATTCTATCCCAAATTATGCAGATATTTGTTACTACACTGCTTATAGACTTTATTGGCTTAGAGTTGTGAAAAACATTTAAACCGAATGACCCCTCCCCCATTTAAGTGAGAGTCTCTCTTCCTCTGACATTTTTGATCGGAGCTTCATTTTCACTGAAATATGTTATTCATGATATTTGGGGTATTTTAATGTCACTGTTACATCTTCCTGATTTCCAAAATAAGTTATTTTTTTTAAGGTACACAATGGAAGCAAAAGGATAGACTGGCTAAATAAGATACTGAAGAATTTCTAATTTGTGCATCAGATTCACATTCACAGAACATATGCATGCACATACCTTTCTCACATATTTCCCTCTTCCTCTGGCATTTAGATAGAAGTTGGCAGAATGTATGTGTCTGTTAGAACATTCATTAGACTATATTTTCTCCCAGCGAACCCTGCTTTGACACCATTACCGGTAGTTGCTTTAAAAGAGAAGTACTGTAGAACAAGCTCAGAAACCATAAAAAAGAAAAGCAGCAAGAAATCCATCAGTTTGTCTATATAACAATCCAGTCTTCTGTTCAGGATCTGTTCACTTCACACATTACAAGCAACTCCACCAGAACTGTTGGCCAGTTATGGTTCCATGATAAATAAAAGAATAGATAAAGTGCTTCCCAGCAATCCTACCTTAAATGAAGCATCTTGGATTTGAAATCTTTGTTTACTTTTCTGACTTCTATCATAATTTGTTTATAATTTGGAAAATATAGCTGATTAGATTCCATGTTACCTGTGATTCATATTTAGCATGTGGTGGCAAATGACTTATAAGGCACCCACAGCTCTGGGATGAATTAACTCAGGATATTCAATACCAGAGCATGTCTGGCCTCCAACATTGAATATCTGGGTTAGCGTGGCAAGCCAGAAATTAAACTGAACACCAGATGATATTCAGTCCAGTCGTGAATCTCATGAGGCTGCCAGGACTTCATGAGGCAGCCTCGCGAGATTCTCAGAAGTGTCGTGAGGCTGCTGCATGAAGTCTCAGCAGCCATTTTGAATAAAACTCTGGTGCAGTGTCGGCTGTGCCTGTTCTTTGCCCTCTCTGAGGGCTATTCCTGTTCCAGGACAGCCAACAGCATGCCAGAACAAAGCAATCCTGCAGTGGCATACCAAGGGGGGCAGGGGAGAGGTCCACCTCAGGGGGGTGTTCTCGGGGCCAGTGTCATGGTCTGGGAACCTCTAACCCTCTATCCCCTTGCAGCACTAGCAGTCTTCACCACTCGCTGCTCCTGCCAGCATCGAGGCTTCCTGAGACTTCTGCAAATCTTGTGAGGCTGCCCCATGAAGTCTCAGCAGCCATTTTGAATATAACATTAGTGGTGGCTACAGCAGCAACAAGGAGCAGGAAAGAGTGGGGTTCTTTTCTGTCCCCAAAGAGGACACTAGACCACCAGGACCATAAGGTAGGTCTCTGGAGGGCTATGTTTCCTCTAAGGTGATCATGTACCAAGGGGGGAGGTGGTCCTTCTTGGGAGCAGACCACAGGGGTTGTTCCCAGGACCGGCGTCATGGTCCTGGAAGGAACCTCTAACTCCTTGCGGCAGTGGCAGTCTTCTCCACTTTCTGCTACTGCTGGTATTGGGCCTTTCACTTTGCTGGGTCCTGCCTTTGCAGAAACAGGAAGTAGGTGGGACCAGCAGAGAAGAAGGCCTGATGGCAGGAGCAGCAAGTTCTGAAGGTTGCTGCTACCAATGTAGAGCGAGAGAAAGGTATTATCCATTGGGGGAGGTAGAGAAATGCTGCACCCAATTAGTAGGGGGAGGGAGGGGTAAGGAAGAAAACCATCTAGTTGGGGGGGGGGGAGAAGAAAGATGACCAGGGAAGAGAAGGGAGAGGAGAGGTGAGAGAGATGCCAGACCATGGGCAAGGGAGGGAAAGGAAGAACATATATCAGAGCATAGAGAGGGAGGGAGAGATGGAAGGGAAGGAGAGGAGAGAGATGCCAGGGCTTGGGGGGAGGGAAGGGAAGGACACAGTGATGCCAGACTATGGGGTGAGGTGGGAAGGATGGAAGAAAAGGAGAAGAGAGAGATGTTAGAGCATGGGGGAAGGGGTGGAGACAGAAAGAAAAATGTAGAAGGAGGTGTAGCTGAAAAGAATCATGTACTGTATAAAGAAGGGAAGGGGGCACAGGATAGGCAGTTTATAGAAGGGGCATAGAAATAGGGAAGATGCCATATGGAAGTGTGGAGAGGGCAGATGAGTGAGAGAGGGTGGACAGTGGATGGAAGGGGCAGAGAGAGAGGATACACGCTGGATGGAAAGAAAAGAAGATGAGAAAAGCAGAAACCACAGATGACAAAAGATAGAGAGGAATTGTCTACTTGTGGGTGACTAGAAGAGGAGACTTTTGCCTGCTCTGGACTGCCACAGTGGAGTGTTTACCTTTCTCTTGTGCCATTTTGTGACCTGACTGGTGCCAGTATTTCCTGCAGGCACCGGAGGAGACGGATGGCTGACATCATCTGGGTCCATCTCTGAGTGAAAAGGACACCGCAGCTGCAATAGACGAGAGGAATTGTCTACTTGTGCGTAACTAGAAGAGGAGACTTTTGCTTGCTCTGGACTGCCGCAGTGGGGTTTTTACCTTTCTCTTGTGCCATTTTGTGGGCTGACTGGCGCTGGTATTTCCTGCAGGCACCGGAGGAGATGGACGGCTGATGTCATATGGGTCCGTCTCCTTCAAGTGAAAAGGATGCTGCAGCTGTGGCATGAGGCTGCAGGGCATGGCCAAAGGGGCGTGCCTTAAGGGGCATGTTAGGTCCCTATGGAGCCTCTTGGAGTCACGAGGAGCTGCAACAAGCGATGGTCCTATGAAAAATTGGGTAAAAGACTGTTCTGATTAAAGATGGGTAAGAGAAAGGTTAAACCCAAAAGTTTGACACCTGCAATGGCTGGCCCGATGGACCAACATCTCAGATAATCAAATATTATGCCATTATCAAATGTAGAACCTGATTTGCTCTCTGGAGCATTTTTAAGTCCCCTAGATAGGACTCCTTCACCTCCACTGATATCTAGTTAGGGAGGGCCCATTTTGGACCCCACTGAGATCTCTGGGAAAAGTATGCAATTCCCGTGTCTCCTGCAGAAGAGCTGCTAGAATGTTATTCAGGGATCATCATTGCACTTATATGTCCCTGCTTTGCCAATACCAAATCATAAGTGCAACTTATCGCTGTCAGGTACGATTTGCCACTTTGTAGATGATACCAAAATCTGCAATAGAGTAGACTCCCTGGATGGTGTGAATAACATGAAGAATGACCTAGCAAAGATTGAAGAATGGTCTGAAATTTGGCAGCTAAAATTTAATGCTAAGAAATGCAAAATCATGCATTTGAGCTGCAAATACCTGATGGAATAGTACAGTTTATGGGGTGAAGAACTTATGTGCACGACAGAAGAGCAGGACTTGGGTATGATTCTATGTGACGATCTTAAGGTGGCCAAACAGTTTGAAAGGTGACGGTGAAAGCTAGAAGGATGCTAGGATGCATAGGAAGAGGTATGGCCAGCAGGAAAAAGGAGGAATTGATGTCCCTGTCTCTGGTGAGACCTCATTTAGAATATTGTGCACAATTCTGGAGGCTGCAACTTCAGAAAGATATAAAAAGAATGGAGTCGGTCCAGAGGAAGGCTACTAAAATGGTGTGTGCACTTCATCATAAGGCGTATGGGGACAGATTTAAAGATCTTAATATGTATACTTTGGAGGAAAGGTGGGAGATATCATAGAGATGTTTAAATCAATCTTATATACTTTTGCTGGCCAGCAGTGGGATTAACCTCAAGAGAAAAACATTACACTGAAACATGGAGAAAAAGCCTCAATTTCTTATTTTAGAGATGGCAATCAATACTGATTTCAAGCCACTCAACCTGTGTACAGTGGTGGGCTTGAGCCACTGTTTGAAAGTTTCATTACCGCGTGGAGTTTTTTCTTACTGTCCATGATAAGAGTTGAGTGACTTGAAATCAGTATTGATTGCCATCTCTAAAATAAGAAACTGAGGCTTTTTCTCCAAGTTTCAGTCTAATGTTTTTCTCTTGAGGTTAACCCCACTGCTGGCTAGCAACAGTATATAAGATTGCTTGAAAGTTCTGCTGCTATTCGTATACTTTCTTGAGAGATGTTTAAATACCTACGTGGCATAAATACGCATGAGTCGAGTCTCTTTCATTTGAAATGAAGCTCTGGAATGAGAGGACTTAGGGTGAAGTTAAGAGGTTATAGGCTCAGGAGTAATCTAAGGAATTTATTTTTTTTACAGAAAGCATGGTAGATGCGTGGAACAGTCTCCCAAAAGAAGTAGTGGAGACAAAGACTGTATCTGAATTCAAGAAAGTGTGGAGGATCTCTTAGAGAGTGGAAGAGCTAATGGTTACTGCAGATGGGCAGACTAGATGGACCATTCAGCCTTTATCTGCCATCATGTTTCAATAGGTTGTGGTTTGTGACCTCCATGCTCCAAACACAGTCTTTCAGCAGCTTTCCTCAGCCCCAGCCAGACCTCAGTACAACTCACAGGTGTTCAGCAACAAAAGGAATATTAGCTTACCTCAGCCAAGCAGAATATCTAAGGATTGTAGTCAAGATGCATAAGGGAATCACTTCTTCCTCATCCTTTCCTCTTGGCCTCCTCTAGCTAGTTCTGGCCTGGCCTCTTATACTCCTGGCCTCCTGGTTCCTGTCTCCCTGACTACTCCTTCCCATGTTACTTTCCTCTAAGGAGAAGCTACCTATATTAACCTTTTCCTATCGTGTGTCCCGGATGACGGGACATTCCAAAAATGTCGTTGCCATCGTATATCCCATGGCATGGGACATACAGTACAGCTTCTACCTATCATTTGTCCCATCTATTTATTACCAAGTAGTTTGGAGTCTGAGCTGGATAATGATTCCGACTTTGATGCAGAAAATGTAGCGGGCAGTAGCGATAATTACGATTGGAACCAGCGTAACATAAAATTTATTACAATAGGAAAAGGTTAAAGTGGCTCTGGCATTGTTAAGGAGTATCCAGCAGGGGGAGTTGTAGTGTCTTATAGACTCCCTCACAAGGAGTTTGAACTGTATATGGAAGCAGAAAGGGAGTCAATAGAGTGACCAGAGGAAAGGGGTAACTTGAGCAAGGTGACAGTGGCAGAATATAAGCCTTGCAGCAGCATTTTGAACAGATTGAAAGAGAGAAAGATGGTTTAGCGGAAGACTTGTGAGAAGCAAATGGTAGTAATCTAGGTGAGAAGTGATGAGAGTATGGATAAGGGTTTTGGTTGTGTGATCAGACAGAAAAGGTCAGATTTTGGTGATATTATAGAGAAAGAAATAACAGGTTTTAGTGGTTTGTTGGATTTGTACAGAGAAGGAGAGATTCATCAAAGATGGCCCCAGGTTCCGAGCTGACAGGACAGGAAGGATAACAGTGTTATCCACAGGAGTAGAGAATGGGGGAAGAGGCGAGGTGAGTTTAGGAGGAAAGATAAGAAGCTCAGTCTTGGCCATGTTTAGTTTTAAATGGGAGTGAGTCATCCATGCAGCGATGTCGGACAGACAGGCTGAGTCTCAGTCCTGGATTCTTGTAGAAATGTCAAGTACAAAGATCTTTAAAAAAAAAAAAAAAAAAAAATCTTTATTCATTTTAAAAACCAACATCAAGTGTGACATATTATCAAACAATGTACAAATAAACAGCACTTAATTCCTTCAAATGATATAACGATATAATAAATACCTATCCTTTCCCACCCATCCACCCTTTCATACAACCTAAAGACAATCAAGAGTAACACAAATGATCAAAACAAACAAAATTGCAATCAAATAATAAATTAAAGGCATATCCATTCCCCCCTCTCACCCACCCATCCTAGAAGTGTATAATCAAAGGGCTAAAATTAATAATCAATCTTTACAAAACTTTGTCAATGGGTACCAAACCTCCTTGAATTTCTTATAGGGCTCCTTTTACAAAGCTGCATTAGCAGCTTTATCGCACACACATTTTTAGCGTGCGCTAACCCCCGCGCTAGCCAAAAAACTACCGTCTGCTCAAGAGGAGGCGATAGCGGCTAGTGCAGCCGGCAAATTAGCACGCGGTATTACACGTGTTAAACCGCTAACGCGACTTTGTAAAAGGAGCCAATAATGTCCCAATTGTATTGCACTCATCCGTTCACATTTATAAGTTTGGCTCAAGGATTCCCACCAAAAACTATAGTTTAACCTGTCCCAATTTTTCAAAATAAGCTGCATGGCGACTCCCGTCATGATGAAAAGTAATCTATTATTACATGAAGTTATTGGACTTTTGGCCCTAAATAACATGCTAAACAGCACTGTATCAATATGTCAATGCCACTGGAACTTCCAGTATTCTATTTATTTGATCCCAAATGGATCGCCAGAATTTAAGTATCAAGGGACAAAAGAAGAGCAGATGATCCAGTGCCCCTATATAGAGATGAAAGAGCCAGCATCTATTTGACTTAGAACTATCTAATTTTTGTAATCTAACAGGGGTCCAAAAACTTCTAAGCAAAAAATAAAACCATGATTGTCTCATAGATGCTGACGCTGTACATCTCATCTTCCAAGTCCAAATTCGTGGCCATTGAGATGCAGAAATCTGCTGCTTAATTTCAATGCTCCAAATTTCTCTAAGACTAGTTTTTTGTTTTTTTTATTCAAAAATTCAGATATTAATTTATACCACTTGGCTGCCTGTAAATGCCCCAGTAAATCTGTCTGGAAGCACAGACCCGGCAAGCTATACTGAGTTTTTAAATTTCGCCAATCAGGGAACCCTTCTGAATGGTCTGCTTCAGCTGCAACCATTTACATACTTAAGATTTTGCTATACCAAATGTTTGTTGCAATCGTGAAAAATCAAGCAGCTTTCCATCTGATAACACATCATCCAGTGTGCATATACCTGCCTGCAGCCAGTGCTTCCAGAGGATCTTAGACTCACCAATTTGAATCTTGGAGTTTAACCATAAGGACTGACGTGGATTGATGAATTGGAATAGGTATTATATTATTAATACATTTTAATATCTGCCATGTAGATAATAAAATTCTATTGTCCTTATAAATCCTTGGTAACTTAATACTTAAAATGTGATACAATCGCAAAGGGGACAGGAGTTGCCATTCTAAATAAAGCCAATCAGGGAGATGTTCCATGAGCTCAGGAAGGATCCAATACATACCCTGATGTATTATAAAAGCTTGATGGTATCTATAAAAATTGGGAAACTTTACCCCACCCTCCACAATTGGTTTTTGTAAGGATACTAAAGCAATTCAAGCAGTTTTACCCAGTCAAATAAATTTCCTGAGAATACCATTCAATTTTTTATAGAAGGACCCCTGAAAATAAATTGGCAACATGCTCATATGGTAACAAACTACAGGCAAAATCATCATTTTTACAGTTTGGACTCTCTCCCACCAAGAAAGATGTAATGGAAACATAGAAACATAGAAAAAAGACCCACCCCACTAACTTTACCCTCTTAGATATCCCATAGCCCATCAAGTCTGCCCACTCTGATGACCCTCCCCCCAACTTTACCCTCTTAGAGATCCCACATGCGCATCCCATTTACTCTTAAAATCTGGCACGTTGCTGGCCTTAATCACCTGCACTGGAAGTTTATTCCAATGATCGACCACTCTTTTGGTGAAGAAATACTTCCTGGTGTCGCCATGAAATTTCCCGCCCCTGACTTTTAGCGGATGCCCTCTTGTGGCCGAGGGTCCTTTAAGAAAAAAAATATCATCTTCCTCCTTGATACGACCGGTGATATATTTAAACGTCTCAATCATGTCTCCCCTCTCCCTATGTTCTTCGAGAGAGTACAGCCGCAGTTTATTCAGCCTCTCCTTGTATGAGAGATCCTTGAGCCCCGAGACCATCCTGGTGGCCATTTGTTGAACCGACTCAATTCTCAGCACATCTTTTCGGTAATGTGCCCTCCAGAATTGTACACAGTATTCCAGATGAGGTCTCACCATGGATCTGTACAACGGCATTATGACCTCGGGCTTCCGGCTGACGAAACTTCTATGGATACATCCCAACATTTGTCGAGCCTTGGATGAAGCCTTCTCCACTTGATTGGCAGCTTTCATGTCTTCACTAATGATTACTCCTAAATCATGCTCTGCTGCAATCCTAGCTAAGGTCTCACCATTTAGGGTGTAATTTCTGCACGGATTTCTGCAGCCCCAAGTTGCATGACCTTACATTTCTTAGCATTGAAGCTAAGTTGCCAAGTCGAAGACCAATGTTCCAACAAGAGTAGGTCCTGTGTCATACCGTCGGGCAAATTGCTATTACTTAACATGTTACATAGTTTGGCGTCATCGGCAAATAATGTTATTTTACCTTGAAGCCCCTGAGTCAGGTCTCCTACGAATATGTTGAAAAGGATCGAGCCCAAGACAGAGCCCTGCAGCACTCCACTGGTTACCTCCGACGTTTTGGAGAGGGTACCATTAACCACCACCCTCTGAAGTCTACCACTTAGCCAATCATTGACCCATGTAGTTAGTGTTTCTCCTAATCCCATCGATTTCTTCTTGCTCAATAACCTATGGTGTGGAACGCTATCAAAAGCTTTACTGAAGTCCAAGTACACGACGTCCAAGGACTCTTCCAAATCCAGTTTTCTTGTGACCCAGTCAAAGAAGCTAATTAGATTGGATTGGCAGGACTTGCCCTTGGTAAATCCATGTTGGTGGGGATCCCGTAGATTCTCTTCGCTCAGGATTGTATCTAATTTATGTTTAATTAGTGTTTCCATGAGTTTACTCACTATCAATTAATTTTCTTCATACTTTTTTTTCTTTTTTCTAAATTGACCCTACCCTTATGTACAAACCTTAAATGTTTTTTTTTATTATTTATTTATTTATTTTTTCTTTTTTATTCTTTTTTAATTAATTTTATAAATTGTATAAATTATATTTCTCCCTTTTACCTACTTGTTTCAGTTTGTAATAATAGAATATAATGATTAGTCTGTATAATAGTCTTATTTGTATTTGTCATCCCTGGCTTTTACAATTATGTAATATGCATTGAAATATTGGATATTGCGTAAAATCAAAATTTAATAAACTTGAAACTATCGATGTGAGACTCACCAGTCTGTAATTCGCAGCCTCTGTCCTGTAACCCTTTTTGTGCAGTGGAGTGACGTTAGCTGTTTTCCAGTCCAAGGGGACTCTTCCCGTACTCAGGGAACGATTGAAGAGCACGGATAACGGTACCGCTAGGACATCACACAACTCTCTGAGCATCCTGAGGTGTAGATTGTCCGGTCCCAAGGCCTTGTTCACCTTGAGTCTTGATAGTTCACGGTAGACATCGCTGGGTGTAAGCTCGAAATTCCAAAATGGGTCTTCCGAGTTTTGCCTTGCCTGAAACTGTGGACCGGACCCTGGCGCCTTGCAAGTGAAGACTGAGCAGAAGTATTCATTTAGAAGTTCTGCTTTATCGGAATCTGATTCTACATAATTCCTGTCTTTGACTTTCAGCAATAAAGATTTGACTTTCAGCAATAAAGATTTTTCATTTACTGTCACTGTGTCTTCCAATGTTTTCTGAATCATATTACCTAAATATTTTATACCCTCTTACTTCCAAAGGAAAGGGAATGAATCAAATAGTCCTTTCGTACAATGCACATTTAGCAGAAGAACCTCCGATTTGCTCCAATTTATTTTGTATCCAGAGAATTTACCAAATCGGTCTATCAATTCCAGTAAATGTGGAATGGTGGATTCAGGATATTTCAAATGAAGCAAGATATCATCTGCATAAGCAGAGATATTATATTCCCAATCTGCATAAGGAATCCCCTGTATCTACTTTGTCTGCCGTATAGCCAGTAACAAGGGCTCCAGAACAATATCAAAAAGCAAAGGAAACTAGGGACATCCTTGTCTAACTCTCCTTCCCAGACAAAAATGTGTGGCGCAGTGGTTGGAGGAGTGTGTGGCGCAGTGGTTGGATCTACAGCCTCAGCACCCTGGGGTTGTGGGTTCAAACCCCGCGCTACTCCTTGTGACCCTGGGCAAGTCACTCAGTCCTCCATAGCCCCAGGTACATTAGCTAGATTGTGAGCCCACCGGGACAGAGAGGGAAAATGCTTGAGTACCTGATTGTAAAACCGCTTAGATAACCTTGATAGGCGGTATATAAAATCCTAATAAACTTGAAACTTGAAAATATAGCCTGGCAGAAGTGGAACTGTACAAGGTTTGAATCATTTGAATAAATCTGGATCCTATACCAAACCAATCCATTGCTTGATACATGAAAGTCCATTCCACACGATCAAAGGCCTTTTCTGCGTCCAATGAAACAGAGAATGCTGGATCGTCCATTGTTTTCACTAAATTTAACATATGTAAAGCTAATCTGGTATTATTTGAGGAATGTTTCTGAGCAATGAACCCGTTTGGTGCATACCGATCATATAAGGGAGAGCCTTGGCTAATCTTAAAGTTAATAGCTTAGCCAGAAGTTTTCCATCTTCTTTGATTAAAGAAATAGGCCTGTAGTTTGAAACCAACATGGGATCTCTATTTGGCTTCAGCAAAACAATAGTTAAAGATTCTGCCATAGTACCTGAAATACAACCCTTAGTCAGTTGTGATTGATATAAATTTAGAAGATGAGGTAAAAGTGTAATTTGAAATGATTTGTAAAACTCCACAGACTCCATCACTACCCGGAGTGAATCCAGCTCAGAGGGATTTCAATGCTGTCTGGCATTCCTTAAGTGATATAGGTGCATCCAGCATCTTACATGACTGAAATGGCTGGAACTGTACACAAACATCTCCTCGAAATTGGACATATAAAGGCAGGCAATGGTGGGGGCAACTGCTGCCCCCATCTCTACCCCCTTGGTTTGTAAATAAAGAGTATTTTCAAACTTGAAGTAATTATTAAAAACAACCACTTCAGCTAATTGTATAAGAAAATGTTTTTTAGACTCTGTAATGTTCAACTTAGAGGAAACATTCAACAACTGTCATAGCTGCCCGCTGGGGGACGTTTGTGTACAGTGCCGTAACATCAGCAGTCACCAAGATGCTATTATCAGGCAGCGGTTGTTGGCACAGACTATCAATAATTTGAAGGAAATGGGACGAATCCCTAATATATGATTCAGCATATGGAACAAATTTCTTCAAATACCCATCAAGGTATTTGGATAATGGTTCCAATACTGAATCAATGCCCACTACAATCGGACGACCAGGGGGATGAGTGCTAGATTTGTGTATTTTGGGAATAAAGTATTTGTGTGGTGTCCTCAGATAATTATTAGTCAAGAAACGAAATTCCTTAAATGAAATCCATTCCTCATTCTTCGCTGATTGAACTAACTGGTCTACTTTTTGTTTAATAGCATTAGTAGGATCTTCCAATAATGCAGTATAATAAGCTGTATCATGCAATTGACTAAGGGCTTCTCTTTGATAATCCTTATAGTCCTGAATGACAATGCCACCCCGTTTGTCAGCTCTATGTATAATTATGGTTTGATCATTTTGTAAATCCTGAATGATTTTAATCTGATCTGAGGAAACATTAGAATTACATCTGATGTTAAGAGTTTCTAAATTTTTTACATCTCTCAATACCAATCTTTCAAAGGTGGTAACTACTGGATCAGGGGGACCTGGGGGAAGCCAAGAAGACTTTCATGTTAAACCTGCCGGTAAGGCATCATCATTCACGACTACTGGTTTATTTTGAAAAAATGCCTTAAGTTTCAATGTTCTAAAGGATCTACTTAAGCATGTATGCATATCAAAGCTATCATACTTAATGCTAGGTACAAAAGAGAACCCCCTAGAGAGCAGTTCTTCTTCCTGTTTATTGAGATTTCTTGATGATAGATTAAATATTCCCTTCTTGGTGAAAGGTACTATTTCTTGTGCTTGTTGACACTTCTGGTCTCTATTTTGGATAATTGTTTCTTCGAAGGTTCCACTGTAGAGCTAGAGATTTAGATGTATTAGAAATCGCATTCTCATTTTCTGAAGATGAATCACTTGTGGATAAAGAAAAACCTACTTTTTTTAGTGTTCATATTTTTACGTTGTCGTTTAGTCTTAATATTCCGATTCATCCATGGGTAAACATACCCCTTGGTGAAATCCATTTCGTCCCTGCGGAACTTCTTAATTTTAAATTGTCTCTGTTCCATTTTGTATTTATCCATTGTAGAAATATATTCTTCATATGATTTTTTAAAATCCTCATCAGGTTCCTGTTGTTTCATCTGATCCAGCTTACTGTTCAACTCTGTTTGTTGTATTTCAATAATGGGGGCCAGAGCATCAATAGTAAGGAGCATAAGATCCAAAGAACATCTAGTTAACGTTTGGTTCCAGTTTTTAATGTACTCTACGTTTTCTTGAAACCTCGGCTCTTTATATAGTCTTAAGCCACGGGGAACTCTCATAGTATGGCAGTATTCAACCAGCGTCGCTGAGTGAAGCTGATTTCTAATAAGTGCCTTGTGTAGGAGCTTGGTTTCTTCCCATGTATTACCCAAATCGGATTCGCCAGACTCGAATAAATGAGTACTCGACATTAAAGAAGAAATACGATCTTCAGTCAGGCCCGATTTCGATGACCACCCGAAAGTTGCCATTACTCCCTTATGGTCTATTATAAATTTACTAATAGGGAGAAAGTCACTAGGATTCTGTGATGAAAATAATAATATTCTTTATTGAATCACAGCTCTTCTTTTATAATTATCAAGTTAACATATTAAAAGCAAACGCTTGTTTTACAGCTAAATATTGATTCAGTTTCCAGTAACGCTGAAATACATCATGTGATTAGATGGTAAACCACTTTAAACTTCAGCCATTTATAAAAAATGGAGGAACAAATATAAAAATCAATAGCAGCGTTAATGGATTGTGCAACTAATGCAATTCGTGCAATTCGTGCAAAACAATTTTTATAATGCGCTGAAGTGCTATTAAAGTGCAGATTAAAGTGCCATGTGCTTTTTACTTGAATGCCTGGCCCCCCGACCCAGGTTTCGTATTCTTCGTCAGGAGGGGTCTAGGTAAAAGCAAACTACCATTAAAAACATTTCAACAATAAAACAAATACATACTCAATCTTGCCACTGAATCTCGTTAATTTTATAACAAATATCAAACTTCTATACTATCGATATAAAGTTATTAAACATACCTAGACCCCTCCTGACGAAGAATACGAAACCTGGGTCGGGGGGCCAGGCATTCAAGTAAAAAGCACATGGCACTTTAATCAGCACTTTAATAGCACTTCAGCACATTATAAAAATTGTTTTGCACGAATTGCATTAGTTGCACAATCCATTAACGCTGCTATTGATTTTTATATTTGTTCCGCCATTTTTTATAAATGGCTGAAGTTTGAAATGGTTTACCATCTAATCACATGATGTATTTCAGCGTTACTGGAAACTGAATCAATATTTAGCTGTAAAACAAGCGTTTGCTTTTAATATGTTAACTTGATAATTATAAAAGAAGAGCTGTGATTCAATAAAGAATACTCTAATACTGTGCACAATATAAAGACAGTAGATGTAAATTTGAAAAAACTGATACATAACAATCACCACTTTACAAATTTACAAATAAAAATAAAACAAATAATGAGAAATAAGAAAATACCATTTTATTGGACTAATCCCCGTAAGCTCGGTCCCTATCCGCGCAAACCACCTGATTCCATCTACACAAGCCTTGAATTGTTTTATATTGTATTTATTATATTAAAGTATAAAAAGAAACAATATTCTGTACAATTGTCAATTTATAAATCAGCGTCTTCTCCCCACTCTCTCTTCCCCATTTCCCTTCAGTGTCCTCAGCCCACTCTCTCTCCACTTTCCTTCAGCGCATGCACATAAAAACAAGCAAGTAATTTTATATCTTTTTCATTCTATTCATTCATAGAAATTAAAGTCTAAATAATGCCAGTCACCTGACAAAACATGATTTTACAAAAATAATTCCCTGCACAGTCAAGCTTGCAAGGATTACTAGATGTCTATCAGCATATGTCATATCAGAAGATCCTCCCTCCCTCCCCCTTACCTTTGTGGCCAAGTCAAAATGATCTACCAACAATAAAATTTTAAAAACACAAAGCACACTGTACGCTGAGAAAATGTTAATTATCATTTATATTCCGCGGGTTTTCAAAGAGGTCAAGGCAGATGACTTTATGCAATGTCACCTCAGAACAACTATAGAAAAATAGACAAATATACCACCTCCCTTTTTACTAAACCACGATAGTGTTTTTAGCGCAGGGAGCTGCGCTGAATGCCCCACGCTGCTCTTGACTCTCATAGGCTCCCTGTGCTAAAAACCGCTATTGCGGTTTAGGAAAAGGGGGCCATAGTGCAAAATATAGACAGTATATATAAATTCTCAAAACAGACACATTTTGATCACTAAATTGAAAATAAAATCATGATTCCTACCTTTGGTAATTTCATCAGTCTCTGGTTGCACTTTATTCTTCTGACTGTGCATCCAATATTTCTTCCCTTCTTTCAGCCTCCTGTATGCTTCCTCTCCTCTAGACCTCATTCCCTCCCCCAACTTTTTCTTTGTTTCATCCTGCCCCCTTCTTTTTTTCTCTCTCCATGCCCCCTTTCTTTCTCTATTACTGTCTTTCTCTCTCTCTCCATGCCCCATTTCTCTTTCTTTCTTTCACCCTGCCCCTTCTTTCTTTCTCTCTCCATGCCCCCTTTCTTTCTCTATGGCTGTATTTCTCTCTCTCCATGCCCCATTTCTTTCTTTCTTTCACCCTGCCCCTTCTTTCTCTCTCTCTCCATACCCCTTTCTTTCTCTATGGCTGTATTTCTCTCTCTCCATGTCCCATTTCTTTCTTTCTTTCACCCTGCCCCTTCTTTATTTCTCTCTCCATGCCCCCTTTCTTTCTCTATGTCTGTCTTTCTCTCTCTCTCCATGCCACATTTCTTTCTTTCTTTCACCCTGCCCATTCTTTCTTTCTCTCTCCATGCCCCCTTTCTTTCTCTATGTCTGTCTTTCTCTCTCTCTCTCCATGCCACATTTCTTTCTTTCTTTCACCCTGCCCCTTCTTTCTTTCTCTCTCCATGCCCCCTTTCTTTCTCTATGTCTGTCTTTCTCTCTCTCTCTCTGTGCCCCATTTCTTTGTTTCATCCTGCCCCCTTCTTTTTTCTCTCTCCATGCCCCCTTTATTTTTCTGTCTGTCTTTCTCTCTCTTTTCATGCCCCATTTCTTTCTTTCACCCTGCCCTTCTGTCTTTCTCTCTCCATGCCACCTTTCATTCTCTATGTCTGTCTTTCTCTCTCTCCGTGCCCCATTTCTTTCTTTCACCCTGCCCCCTTCATTCTTTCTCTCTCCATGCCCCCTTTCTTTCTCTATGTCTGTCTTTCTCTCTCCGTGCCCCATTTCTTTCTTTCACCCTGCTCCTTCTTTCTTTCTCTCCCCATGCCCCTTTCTTTCTCTATGTCTGTCTTTCTTTCTCTCCGTGCCCCATTTTTTTTCTTTCTTTCTTTGTTTCACCCTGCCCCCTTCTTTCTTTCTCTCCCCATGCCCCTTTCTTTCTCTATGTCTATCTTTCTTTCTCTCCGTGCCCCATTTTTTTTCTTTCTTTCTTTGTTTCACCCTGCCCCCTTCTTTCTTTCTCTCCCCATGCCCCCTTTCTTTCTCTATGTCTTTCTTTCTCCCTGCCCTCCCCCATGCCACCCCCATTGGGAAACATGCTGCTGCCACCACCGCCGGGGAAAGGCTGCCACTGCTGCCATCGGGAACAGGCCGGCGCCAAGTTTTCCCGCCCTGCTTTTCTTCCCCACAGGGCTGATCAACTCTTGCAGCCCGACGTCAATTCTAACGTCGGAGAGGACGTTCTGGGCCAGCCATGCAGTGATAGGCTGGCCCAGAACGTCCTCTCCGACGTCAGAATTGACGTCGGGTGGCGAGAGTTGGTCGGCCCTGCGGGGAAGAAAAGCAGAGAGGGAGAACTCAGCGCCAGCTTGTTCCTGATGGCGGCAGTGGCAGCCTATTCCCTGGTGGGTGGCCAGTTGTGCACCCCCTTGGGGCATGTACCCGGGGCGGACCTCCCCCCCAACTCCCCCTTGGTACACCACTGTGATCATGCGCTAATGGCTGTAATTCAGAAAATGGAAATTTGGTCATTTTCCATCTGCGTGAAGAACCTGCGACAGGGTACACTAAGGACAGTTCACAATACAGGTCTTATAACTTAAAGATTAGATTGGAAGAGCACTGCTAGAAACGGCACTGGCCAGAGATACTAAGGGGTACTGTATGCCTGGCATTATTTGATGTCACTTTTTTCTTGCTGGCACAGATAATTACACAGGGCTACTGGTTCTATAGATGCTCACTTCCTTTGTACATCTGCCTCCTCTAATTTGTTCCCAGCTGGTGAGCATGAAAGAAAATCCGCATTCATATTCAATCTCTGCATTTGTATTATATCTCAGTGTGAAATAAAGCTATTTGAGCAATCCACCTTTGCTCTCCAGCTTGTACATTGGCAGTCTGCAAATTTCAAAGCAGCTTGTGATCGGTTCTTATTTGTAATTTATGGTGTATTAAAATATACTCAGCTTGTCTGAGAAGTGCCCACTTTAAAGCAAACTCCAATTTAAAAGCATTGGGTTTTTTTTAAATAAATCTTTATTGATTTTAAAACTTCAATAATGTAATATAATTGATACATCAAGAAAACTGCACAAAAACACATTATTCGCTATATAATTATTACATTAACAATCATTCCCCCCCTCCCCCACCCCATTCTTTCATTTGTACAACTCAGGGAAAATAATATATATCCATTATAATTCATTACAATAATTTGTTAATGGCCCCCACACGCTCTTTCCATTTTGTATATATGACACACTGAATTCCACAAAAAACTGTAGTTTAATCTTTTCCAATTTTTCCAATTACATGTTATTTGTTGTATGGCGACCCCTGTTAAAATAAGTAAGAGTTTATTATTTTTGGAAGAGATTTGGCTCTTAACTCTCATAGACATGCCAAATAATACGGTATCATATGATAATGCCACATGATTTTCTAATAAATTATTAATTTGGCCCAAATTGATTTCCAAAAATCTATAATAAATGGACAATAGAACAATAAATGATCTAAAGTCCCTGCTTCAAGATGACAATGCCAAATGAGCGCTTAGGGATTGATGCTACAAATGGCAGCTCTTCTGCAGGAGACGCGGGTGCTGAGCACTTTTACATACACTCAGTAAAGTTAGTAATTAAATTGTATATAATAGTTAGCAGATGCCTTGAGATGTGCTTCTTTTGCTTGACCCCTGAAGACGCGTAAGCAAGATGGGGTACTCCCGTAGGGATTCATAATTGCTCTCTGCGCTATTGCACGGCGCAGAGAATCTGCTCACGTGGAATGGCATTAATAACTGAACTGGGACTCAGGAGCAGTGCGGGATTTGAACCCACAACCCTAGGGTGCTGGGGTTGTAACTCTAACCACTGCCGCAGACACTCCCACACTGTAATTCACATATACAGACCTGAGGAATTTCCATTCTTTTATGTCTTTTAGGAAGTATATGCCTGATTATAGGGAAAATCCAGATGGTTCTTGCTTTTAAAAATTGCTTTGCAAACCCATGATTGATGGTGTTGGCACATTCATGTTGTCAGCCATTTACAGTAGATGTCATTTACAGATATTACTGAAACAGTATATACATTTTTAAAATAATAAATAATTTTAAAAATAACCTTTAGTGTGCTGTTTTTACATAACTTTTTTGACCACTTTGTTCTAGTAGTTATTTGTTGCATCCACAGATGACTCACATGTTATGAGGAATAATTTGGAATCTCCAAATTATTTTATTTATGTATTTAAAAAAATATCTAACCCGTTTAAATCTAAGCAGTTTACAAAATACAAACATAATAATAATCTCACGTACAAACATTGAAAATAGCAACACATAGGGCTCCTTTTACGAAGCTGCGTTAGCGGCTTTATCGCACACACATTTTTAGCGCGCGCTAACCCCTGCGCTAGCCAAAAAACTACCGCCTGCTCATGAGGAGGCGGTAGCGGCCAGTGTGGCCGGCAAATTAGCGCGCTCTAATACGTGCGTTAAACCTCTAATGCGGCTTCGTAAAAGGAGCCCATAATCTAGCTAACATTCACCTCAGCCAATAATATAATCCAATTAATTAAAAAGCTTTTTTTTTTTGTTTTTATTGAAATTTTGAGAAAAGCAGTACAACAAAATAACATAAGAAAACAATATTAACACAATATAATATATAAGTAAGAAAAAAAAAATAAAACTTATTTTTAAAATTAGTCTAACTAAACTGAATTTGGAGGGTAAGATGTTAGTCTCTCATGTTAAGATTGGGGCAAAAATGCTGTCTGTAGCAGGTGCGAAGCTTTGGAATGTGGTGCCTGGTATTCTATGATTTTGTGATGGGAAACTGAATTTTACGAAAATGTTGAAAACCATAATTATTTATTAATGCCTTCATGTGCTAATGCTATTTGCTGCTGAAGCCTTACCTTCCTGTAAATGTTTTTATGGGATTTTGTCTTTGCATCTTGTTGGATGAATTTGAAAAAAAGTTGTTTTTGTTTTTTGTTTTTAATTCTTTATTCATTTTCAAATGTACAATAAGTGTAACAATATATCCAAACAAATTAACAATAAATATAACACTTAATAATCATCAATGGTACAAATGATATGCTCTTATCTCCCACCCTTCCTACCCTATCTTATCATATAATCAATATCTTATACAATATGTAACAATGAATTTACTCTACCCTCCCCCCTCATAATTGAACTTGTAAATTTAAGGGGAAAAAAAATAAAATAAAATGCCATCTAATCAGTACAATACTTTGTAAATAGCTCCCACACATCTTGAAATTTCCTGAAAAACCCGCTGTATTGCAATAAATTTCTCCATTTTATAAACATGACATAAGGAATTCACCAGAAATTATAATTTAATCTACTCCAATTTTTCCAATTATACGTAATTTGTTGAATGGCAACCCCAGTTGTTATAAGTAATAATTTGTTATTATTTGTAGAAATCTGACTCTTTGCTCTCATTGCCATACCAAATAGCACAGTATCATATGATAATGCCACAGGGTTATCTAATAAACCATTAATTTGATCCCGATTTGATTTCCAGAAATTCATAATAAATGGACAATCTATATAATAAAACCGTAGGCGGCGCATGCGCAGTCTTATCAGCGTGCTTCCATGATCCGTATGTCCGTGGCCGCCAAGACTGCAGCATGCCCCGCGCTTACTACGGCCCCACGCGCAGCTCAGTTCGGCACGGCGGTTTCCCCAGATAGGGGAAGCCGAAAAACTCAATCCCGCCTCATGGTCCTGCCGCCGCTCACGAATTCCCCCCCCCCCCAATCCTCCTGCAACAGCCGCTACCGCTCCTGTTCAAAGCGGCCTGCTGAGGTTCGCGGCCGCTGTAACGAACCTCGCAGGCCGCTCTCCACATGGTAGCACGTTCCCTCTGACGCAATGAGTTTTAACAGGAGGAGTCGCCGAAAAAAACCTTCAGCCGCAGCAGGCCAGCACACGGGAAGGGAAGGGGGAGGGGCCGAACGGAGCAGGGCAGCTCAAGGTAAGAAGGGAATGGGGGGTGGGGGAAAATGTTTCTAAGGCAAATTAGATGCACATCTCCTTATGAGAGGCATAGAGGGATATGGGTGATTAGAACAATCAGGTGTATACCTGACTGGGCCTCCGCGTGTGCGGATCGCCGGACTCGATGGACCATGGGTCTGATCCGGAGATGGCAATTCTTATGTTCTTATGTTCTTATGTTCTACTACTCAGCAGGGACCTGGAGGGGAAGGGAAAACCGCTGCTGCTTCTGCAAAGGAAATGGTGGTAGGGGAGAGAAGGGAATGGGGGGTGGGTGGGGGAAAATGCTGCTACTACTTCACAGGGATCTGGAGGGGAAGGGAAATATCACAGCTGCTTCTGCAAAATAAAGTGGGGGGGGGGAGAGAAGGGAATGGGGGGTGGGGGAAAATGCTGCTACTGCTTCAGCAAGGACCTGGTGGGAAAGAGAAATACCGCTGCTGCTTCTGCAAAGGAAAGTGGGGGGGGGGGAGAGAAGGTAATGGGGGGGTGGGTGGGGGGAAATGCTGCTACTACTTCACAGGGATCTGGAGGGGAAGGGAAATAGCACTGCTGCTTCTGCAAAGGAAAGTGGGGGGGGAGAGAAGGGAATGGGGGGTGGGTGGGGGGAAATGCTGCTACTACTTCACAGGGATCTGGAGGGGAAGGGAAATAGCACTGCTGCTTCTGCAAAGGAAAGTGGTGGTAGGGGAGAGAAGGGAATGGGGGGTGGGTGGGGGAAAATGCTGCTACTACTTAACAGGGATCTGGAGGGGAAGGGAAATATCACAGCTGCTTCTGCAAAATAAAGTGGGGGGGGGAGAGAAGGGAATGGGGGGTGGGGGAAAATGCTGCTACTGCTTCAGCAAGGACCTGGAGGGAAAGAGAAATACCGCTGCTGCTTCTGCAAAGGAAAGTGGGGGGGGGGGGAGAGAAGGGAATGGGGGGTGGGTGGGGGAAATGCTGCTACTACTTCACAGGGATCTGGAGGGGAAGGGAAATAGCACTGCTGCTTCTGCAAAGGAAAGTGGGGGGGGGCGAGAAGGGAATGGGGGGTGGGTGGGGGGAAATGCTGCTACTACTTCTCAGAGATCTGGAGGGGAAGGGAAATATCACAGCTGCTTCTGCAAAATAAAGTGGGGGGGAGAGAAGGGAATGGGGGGTGGGGGAAAATGCTGCTACTGCTTCAGCAAGGACCTGGAGGGAAAGAGAAATACCGCTGCTGCTTCTGCAAAGGAAAGTGGGGGGGGGGAGGGAAGGGAATGGGGGGTGGGTGGGGGGAAATGCTGCTACTACTTCACAGGGATCTGGAGGGGAAGGGAAATAGCACTGCTGCTTCTGCAAAGGAAAGTGGGGGGGGGGGGGGGGAGACACAGAAAGAAATACAGACAGACAAAGGAGGCTAGGGAGAGAGACAGACAGAAATAAAGACAGACAGGGGACCAGAGAGACACAGAAATAAAGACAGACAGGCAAAGGGTGCCAGGGAGAGAGAGAAAAAAATTGCAGGAGGGAGAAAGACAGAAAGAAAGGAAGAAAGAAACAGGAGCAGGGAGAGAGACATAAAGAAAGAAAGACAGACAGCCATATATTCTAGCACCCGTTAATGTAACGGGCTTAAACACTAGTAGAATAATAAATGATCTAAAGTCCCTGCTTCGAGAAGACAGTGCCAACATTTATTAGACTTAGAGCTAACCAATTTTAGTAACCGAAAAGGGTCCATAATGCTCTATGTAACAGAAAAAACCAAGTTTGTCTCATAAATGCCAACACTGTACATCTCATCCTCCAAGTCCAAATTCGTGGCCATTGAGACGCAGTAATTTGGTGCTTAATCTCAATACTCCAAATGTCTCTCAGACCAGTATTTGGTTTCTTTTTAATAAATCCAGTCAGCAGTTTATACCACTGGGCGGCCCGGTGTCCCAAGAAGTCCGCCTGAAAACATAAGAACTCCATACTAAATTGATTATTAAGGTTTTTCCAGTCAGGGAACCCCGCCTGAATGGCTTGCTTCAGTTGCAGCCATCTAAACCTTTCTGATTTATTAAGGCCAAATTTATGTTGCAACTGTGAAAATTCAAGCATTTTACCATTAGAAATAACATCATCTAATAGACGTATTCCTGCTATCATCCAATGCTTCCAGGCGAGCCTTTCTCCGCCAATTTGAATCTTGGAATTTAGCCATATAGATTGATTTGTAGATTTGTGAATTAGAATAGTTGTTAAATTACTTACATAACGCAATGTTTTCCATGTATCAGCTAATATTCTGTTATCTTTACTGTAACTAGGCATTTTGATACTAGTGAAAAAAAAGAAAAAGAAAAAAAAAGTTTTAATAATGATACTGTTAGTTAATGTTTTATTGTGTTTGTTCTGTCAAAACATGTTTTAGTATTTTTAATATGTATGCATGTAATTTTGTAAACCGTATAGTTTTTTTATGGTATATAAATTTTTAAATAAATAAATAATATACCGCATCTTCTCTATAAAGATAGAGCTTGGCACGGTTTACAAAAAATTAAAAAAAGGAAAAAATAATAAAAATTAGTAATTGGAAAGAGCTCAAGTTATGCAGCTGGACAGGAAAATTATTCCAAAGCTCAGTAATTTTATAGTAAAGAGATTTACCTAATTTTCCAATATAGATAACGCCTTTTGACAAGGGGAAAGACACTTTAAGCTTTTGGAGAGATCTGGTAATATCAGGTCTCGCAGAATCCCAAGATAGAGTTCTTTTCAATATCTTCTTGAATCTCTGAACATCAGAGAGCAATCTTAATGGTCCAGTCAAATTGTTCCATAATGATGCACCTGCCATTGAAATTACAGATGTTCTTGTACTTGCATAATGTACATGTAATAGTTCATTTATTACCAATTGCATAGTTCCCTCTGATCTTAAAGATCTAATTGGATGATATAAACTCACAAGGAATTTTACAATGAATAACTTTAAAAATCAATACTAGAAATTTGAAAACAATACAAAATTTAACAGGTAGCCAATGAAGCTGTTTCAGTAATGACGTTACATGTTCAAATCTGCTTCCACCAAGTATTAAACCCGCTGCTGTGTTTTGCGCCACCTGCAATGCAGTTTGAGTACCATACTATGGAAAATTATCTTGGACCATGAGCTCCCATTTAGAGACTTACTATGGGAAAACTGGAGTGCAATCTTCATAATCCAGGAATCAAAACTAAAGTAGGTTAGAAAGTAATGTGTAAGGTGTTATTTCTGGCTTTGTAAAGACTGAAATAAATTTGAGAGTACCAATGATATCTTCTGGCTAAGGTTTGAAGACCATAACTCTGCAGCATATATACATCTGGAAGCCTATATATTTTATGTTTAAAACAATTTTATTAGGTTTTGTACATAAACAGAACAATATTAGCCAGATCATCAAGCAAGTTACCTAAACATCACTACAGTACCCAATATGTCCACCCTCCAACCCCCATCCCCTCTCATACCTCCCACCCTCCCACCCACCCATGGGAACAGCCTCTAGGAAAGTTAGGTCAATTCAACAATCTACTACGTACAACCGGTGTTAGTGTAGAACAGAAAGGCACCCAGCATCGTAGGTACATTAAACCAGCCTTAGAGTTCATATCAGCAATGGATAATCTTTCATAACCTGCCAACTGGATCATTTGTGTGCGCCACTGGGAAACCGTTGGCGTGTGAGGAGACAACCAGCATTGGAGAATAGTTTTAAGTCCGACAAAGATGGTCTTTCTAGCAAACGCCGCGGCACCTGGACGGATGGGCTTCATGGTAAGTTTTAACGTGAAGAGGTATGTATTAGTAGGTATCCAAACGCAGTTCCAGATAGATTGCACATGCAAGCAGATACGTTTCCAGTACGCTTGTATGCCCGGACAGTGCCAAAACACATGACCCAAGGAAGCTCTCGGGGCCGCACATTTCAAGCAACAATCAGTAGGACTGATATGAGCCTGAAACGCCCGGACAGGAGCAAAATAGGCCCGGACTAGGAACTTGTAGTAACGTTCTTTTTCTGCTACTGATAGCTGTAGTTTCATTCCCATAGAAAAGCTCCTTTTTAGCATGTCCACCGAAATAGTAATCTGCAAATCTTGTGTCCATTTAGAGGCCAAGAAAGCATAGTCCAAGTCACCAGCCAATTCTTGTAGAAATCTGTGGTGGAAACGTAGTGGTATGGGTTCCTGAGCAGTTAGGCAAAAGGCTTCCGACAATCTGTCCCGAATAGTTCCAGTCAAGGCCATGTCTGACAAGGTACTGACATAATGATGTAGCTGTTTATATTGGAACCAGTCTGCAGGCTTCATTACAGAAGAATCACATAACATTTGGAAAGATTGTAATTGTCCGTTGGATTGCAATACATGAAACAAATAAAATAGACCCCTCCCATTCCACCAGGCCTGGGCTCCCAGATCCATACCCGGGAGAAAATCTCCATTACCAGCTACCGGGAGATAAGGTGTCATATCAGATCTAACAGCTAAACGCCTGCAGAGAGTCCTCCATAGCCTACGTAGGGGAAGTAGGAACACATCACCATAGTTATTGACTCGTTTAGGAAGGCACTTAACATGCAACATATAACTGAAATGATATGGAACATGTGCCAAACACTCCACTTCTGTAGCCGTAAAGTGGGATGTTTCACAGAACCAATCATTTAAGTGCCGTAACAAACAAGCCTCATTAAACCGTCCTAAGTGTAAGAGACCTAGACCACCCTGAGAGATAGGTAGAGATAAATTGCGTAGGGTGATCCGGGATTTCCTGCCCCCCCATAAAAATCGAGATAGAGCACGATGATGAAGCCGGATGTGTTTGCTCAACAAAAAAAGTGGTAATGTTTGTAGGACATATAGCCATTGCGGAATCATCATCATGTTGTATAGAGCAATCCTGCCCATTAGTGTCAAGGGATAGGATCTCCAGGCCTGCAACCGTTTTGTAGTTTGGATAAGCAGGGGTGTAACATTAAGTGAATACAGCATGTTCAAGTCTCTCGGTATGTGGATACCTAAGTATCTAATAGAAGATGGGGCCCAAACTAGAGGAAAGGGCCCGGGCCACGTATCGCAAAGCGAGGATTGTAAAGGAAGTACTAGAGATTTCTGTTTGTTCAACGTCAGGCCAGAATATATAAGGAATTCATCCAAAATCTCCAATGCCCGTTTCAGGGAACTATGCAGTTGAGCTAGTGTGAGTAATATGTCGTCTGCAAATGCCAGCACTCGTATTTGAGAGGAGCCCTCCGTCAGCCCTACCAAAACATCGTCTTTCAATATGGTTCTTATTAGTGGGTCCAGATAAAGAAGGAACAGTAGTGGGGATAACGGACAACCCTGACGGGTGCCCCTACCAATGTTAAAGGGTTGTGTCAAAACACCATTAATCAGAAGGGAAGCTTTGGGGGAAGAGTATAACGCCCTTAAGGAAGACCCAAACCAACCCCCCACTCCCATGTAGTCCAATACTTCAAATAAGTATGACCAATTCACCTGGTCAAAAGCCTTTGCAGCGTCTAGACTGACCAGTATGCCCGGGTTGGCCGCATGTTGAGCTCTGGACATTGCCAACAACACCCTTCTGACATTCACTACCGAGTGGCGGCCCTGGACAAATCCAGCCTGGGCCTGGGATATCACTTGCGGCAAGAGAGGGGTTAGTCGATTTGCCAACAGACGAGCCAATATTTTTATATCGACATTCAGGAGGGATATCGGTCGGTAGGAGTCAACTTCGTCATTGGGTTTGCCCGGTTTAGGGATTAAAGTTATGGTTGCCGTGTTGGCGTGGGATGGAAAGCATCCTTTCTCCAATGCCACTACATAATATCCCATTAGAGATTCACACACCTGCACAGACATCAATTTGTAAAATTCCGTGGAAAACCCGTCTGGCCCCGGGGCAGTGTGAGATCTTAACTGTTTAATTGCTTTTTGTATCTCTATGCCTTGAAACGGTCTATTCAATATTGATCTCTGCAGGTCCGTGAATCTAGGCATACCCGCATCTTCCAAATAATCTAGGGCATCAGGGCCCAGAGATGCAGTAGGGCTAGCGTAGAATTTAGAGAAGTGTTGATAAAACGTCTCAGCTATGTCTGTTGGTTTAGTATGGTAAGTGTGTGTCCCTGTTTTTACTCGGGAAATATAGCGGTCTTCCTGCCAATTCTTTGTCAACGTGGCTAACAACCTGCCGGTTTTATTTCCATAACGGTAAAACCTATATTTTCTGTAAAACAACGAGCGTTTGACCCTTTCATGTAGCAATGCATTCAAAGCTACCTGTGCTGAGTGCAGGTCCTCACGGAGCAGACGAGATGGATTTTGTATATATCGGGCTTTCAATTTAGTATATCGCTTCTCTAGCCTAAGAATACCTTGGGCGATTCTTTTGCGGCGGGCTGATACAAAAGAAATTATCCCCCCTCTAAGTACTGCCTTAGCCGTGTCCCAAAATAGATCTGGGGTGTGTATATGTTGCCCATTGGTTTTCAAAAAATCTTCCCAGCAAGAGTGTAAATATGTTTGGAAAGAAGGATCTTCTGCCAGATAGGAGGGAAATATCCACCGGAAGCTCCCCAAGGGGGGAGCAGTCCAGGATAAATCTAACCAGATAGGACAATGATCGGATATAGCCAATGGTCCAATCGTCGCCTCTATTACTCGAGAGAACAAGGATTTAGTTATCAATATATAGTCTAAACGTGAAAAGGTTCCATGAGCACGGGATTGATGTGTGTAGTCTCGTTCAAACGGGTGAAGCAGACGCCAAGGGTCTACCATACCCAGTGATTTACACAGGAAGGGCAGTCCCCTGGTGTCGGTTGCAGCTGGAGATCCAGACACTCTGGTGCGATCAAGGGAGGCATCCAGGACTTGATTGAAGTCCCCAACCATTAGAAGAGGAACTGAAGTGTCTCTAAGTCCTAGAATTAAAATACGTGGCAGAGTAATCGTTAGGCCCATATGTGATCAGGAGTCGGAAGTCAGTACCTTGCAAGGAAATGTGTAATAGTAGCGACCTACCTTCAGCGTCTTTGTGACAGGAAGTGACTACACATTTTAAACCTTTTCGAATCAGCAAGCAAACTCCTGCCCTTTTGCCTGTTGAGGAAGCATGAAAAACAGATCCTACCCATCCCCGCTTCAGCTTTTCATGCTCTCCAGCAGTCAATTTAGTCTCCTGCAAACAGGCCAGGTCCACCTTGAGGCGTTTTAAATGTTGCAAGATTTTGGACCTCTTTACAGGAGATGTTATACCGGCCACATTCCAAGAGATAATTCGGAGTGTGTTATCTCCCATGTGTACCCCCTACAAATTGTATGGTGACAGTAAGATTCCAAATCCACGCCCGGGAGCCCAGCCTCCCCCAAGCGTACAGCACAAAGAACCAATCAGCTTGCATCAAAAGCAATAGTAAACATATCATAGAAATATTTAAACTGACCCCTGAAAAACACAGAACTGAAACATGTTCTCCCCACCTAGGCTGTTCCCATCCCCTCCCATCTAATCCAACCCCTCCACCCACATCCCCAATTTTCCCAACTAGCATATCCCGAAGGTATATGCAAGAGGTCCGAGGAGACACCTACGGAACCCCAATCCATCAAACAAACTAGAATAATGTCACATAAATGAAAGCCTCAACATAACAACATTTTCCAACCTAGAATCATTAAAGTTCGTTCTAGCTTTAACCCAATACAGTTACATGTCAGGATCTTCAAGGTGGGTCGCCCGAAGCTCCCAGCCGGGAGTTGATGAAGTCAGCCGCGTCTGGAGCCTCTGTAAAGGAATGCCAAGTACTTGCGTGCAGTATTTTCAGGGTAGCTGGATAGAGAAACAGAAAACGCTGTTTAAGTTCCTCCAGGCGTTTACAAAGTGGATAAAATCCTTTTCTTTTTTCAGTAAGGGTCGTCGAGTAATCTTGGCTTATGCGAATAGTTGATCCTCGCATCTTTAAGGTATCCTTTTTCACCCGGTATTGGTGTAAAATTGCTGTTTTATGTCTGTAGTTCAGGAATTTTGCTATCACTACTCTCGGTCTGTCATCCTGAGCAGGCCTCCTCCCCAAACGATGGGCCCTTTCCAGGCACAGAGTGCCGGATTCAGCAGCTTCCGGGAATTCCAACTCAAGCCAGCCCTCCAGTTCCGCCGGTAAGTTTGCATCAGGAATCAGTTCAGGGCAGTGGCGTACCTAGGGGGGGGCGGGGGGGCGGGCCGCCCCGGGTACCAGCCCTAAGGGGGTGTTCCTGGCCTTGCCGTTCAGTCCCCCGCCACCCCCGAAGGACCGCTCGCCCCCCTGGCCTCCCCGCACCACCTATGAACAGCCGCAGCAGGATCGCGAAGTCAGCGTCAGCATCCCTGCGCTGCTTCCTACGACGCGATCCCGCCCCTCCTCTGACGTCAGAGGAGGGGCGGGACCGTGGCGCAGGAAGCAGCAGGGATCGCTGACGCTGACTTCGCGATCCTGCTGCGGCTGTTCATAGGTGGTGCGGGGAGGCCAGGGGGGCGAGCGGTCCTTCGGGGGGGGCGGGGGACTGAACGGCAAGGCCGGGAACACCCCCTTAGGGCTGGTACCCGACGCTGACTTCGCGATCCTGCTGCGGCTGTTCATAGGTGGTGCGGGGAGGCCAGGGGGGCGAGCGGTCCTTCGGGGTGGGTCGGGGCATCAGGCCTTCAAGGGGGGACAGGCCTTCGGGGGGGGGTGCAGACATTCAAGGGGTGCAGGCCTTCAAGGGGGGCAGGCAGGCCTTCAGGGGGGTGCAGACCTTCGGGGGGGGGGTGTAGGCCTTTGGGGGGGTGCAGACCTTCAAGGGGGTGCAGGCCTTCAAGGGGGGAAAGGCAGGCAGGCCTTCAAGGGGGGGTGCAGGCCTTCAAGGGGGGGTGCAGGCCTTCAAGGGGGGTGCAGGCCTTCAAGGGGGGAAAAGCAGGCAGGCCTTCAAGGGGGGGACAGGCCTACAAGGGGGGGGGACAGGCCTACAAGGGGGGGGGACAGGCCTACAAGGGGGTGGGACAGGCCTTCAAGGGGGGGACAGGCCTTCGGGGGGGGTGCAGACCTTCAAGGGAGTGCAGGCCTTCGGGGGGGGGGGGGTGCAGTCCTTCAGGGGGGGGGTTTAGGCCTTCAGAGGGGGACAGACCTTCGGGTGGGAGGTAAAGTCCTTCGGGGGGTGCAGGTCTTCAGGGGTGGGGTGTAGCCCTTCGGAGGGGGGACAGACCTTCGGGGGAGGGGGGTCCTGGTGTAAAAGTACACAGAGGGAGAGAGGGAAGGGGGGGTTCAAAGATACATGCATATGCCAGACTTTGGGGGTTAGAAATAATGGGTCTAAAAACAGAGGAGTGGGAGAGAGATGGTGCATAATGGGATTTAGGGAGGGAAGGAACAGAAAGGGAGAGAACTTGGAAACAGGGGATGGTGTGGAGGGGGGATAGAGATACTGGATAGGAGGATAGTTGGGAACAGAAAGGGAGAGATGGTGGATCCTGGGGTGGTGGGGAGTTGAGAAAAGGTGAATCTGTGGATGGAGACAAAAAAAAGGAAAGATGCCAGATCTCCGGGAGAGGGAAGGGAAACGGAAGGGGAGAACAGAGATGGCAGACGGATGGTTAGCACGGAGAAAGGAGACCCTGGCAAGCAAGACAACAAGAGCCTGGGACCAACAAGATTTGAATATTGATCAGAGAACAAAAGGTAGAAAAAATAATTTTATTTTCTGTTTTGTGATTACAATATGTTAGATTTGAAAAGTGTACATGAGACAGCTTGAAATGGGAACTTTTCTATTTTTGTGAATGGCAAGGCTGAGTTCAGTTAAAATATATGCTTTATAAGAAAATATAATAATGTGTTTTATAAAGTTTATAAGCATTGCTGGCATACTCGGTGAGGTGTTCCTAGTGTTGGTGGTGGTGGTAGCATGTCAGTGTGTTGAGAGGAAGAGGTAGTCTGGGAAATTCTGCTGAGCAAACTCTGGGCCCATTTCCACCCCCAGTTAGTCCACTCCACTCAACTGGTTCACACACTGAGTGGGTCTTTGGGTGTTATTTCTGGGTAGTTGTTTTAGAATCTCTTCCAGTGGTTTGTCAGTATCTCCTTCTGGTCCAAGGAAGGAAACTTTGTCAACCTTAGCATTGACCTTCAGAATATGTTTGTAACAGCGCTGCTTGTGTGGCATTAGGCTATGTAGTGATCGAAAGAAAAAAACAGACCTTTGCACATTTTTGCACTATATGGTGGGTGTATGAGGAGATTCATTTCCTGCACAGTTAAGTCCATTTTTTCTACTGAATAATAGTATAGGTACAATGAAAGTAAATAGCAAAAATGTTTGAGTAGATAATTAAGGAAATCTTTTTCATATTGCTTGCTTATGGACTGGGAAAAAAGACTGTTCAAGCAAATGTCTCCAGAACTGCTTTAATGGAAAAATGTGATTTTTTTTTTTTAAGTACTTTGTGAAATTTATTGTTGTTGTGAAATTTATTGTTATACTTTGTTTAAACTTAAAAAGCGGTGTCATTAACAGTGAATCTAATCGAAAAATCGATTCAACAGGGTGAATCGGATCGAATGAAATATTTTTCTCTGAATCGGGCAGCACTATTGGCTACCATGAGAATGGGCTACTGGGCATGATGGACCATTGGTGTGACCCAGTTAGGCTATTCTTATGTTATGTTCTCATCTGTAGGGGCCTTTGTTTTCACTTCTTATTTTAATGTATTTTTTTCCTGGGAACTTATCAGTGTTTTTTTATAATGGGAACAAAAATGGAAGAGAATTAATGTGTGTGGAATGGGGGGGTAACTAATTTCTTCAGCTAAATAATTCAATCCACTTCAAACAGACATAGGAGAACTCACGCACCATTCACACACCCTCCAACCAAAAACGTCAAAAGAAAAAAACTGTTCGACAACCTCCTAGCCATTCGAGCTGCAACACTTGACCCCCAACTCTACAACCTATTGACCTCGACCACAAACTACAAAACCTTAAAAAAAGAAATAAAAACCCTTCTATTAAAAAAACACATAAAACCAAACTAACATAATCAGAACTGTCCCAAGCATCACCTGCAACTACTCCATATGTACTTCTGATGTCATGACAATTCAGACATAATTTATGTTATGTTATGTTTGGAATAATGGTTACATAAATGAGGTTCAATAAAAGAAAATTTTCTGTGGGAGCATTTGTTGGAACTTCTGTTATCCTGATTTCTTCTATCTGTGGGCTTTCTTTAGCTAACCTACTTATCTGGGGCTTTCCACTTCTGCAGCTGCCCTTTTCACGGTCCACTTTGCGCTTGCACTCTCTGGGGAGGGGGGGTTGGGTCTGGGCTTGGTGGGGTAGGTGTGTCTGGTAGTTTTGTCTGGGTGGTGGCTGGGTGTTTCTTGGGTGCTTGTTGTGCGGATTGGTGTCTGGTGAGCGGTCTGGGTGTTGTTGCTTGTGGGGGTTTTTTTCATTATAAAATATGGCTGAGGGTCTAGTCCGGCTTATTATTCTTGTGGGTTCTGGGGTGGGATTTGTTTGCTTGCCCCAAGTTTTGGCCTTTTGTTGTGTATTGCTATGCCTCTCATTGGCAATTTTCTCTTGGGAGAGGCTTGTTCATGCTTGTTGTTGCTGTTACTCTCATTCTGTGTTCTTTTTGATAATGTATAAGTTTCTGTACAGACCATGGTTGCTTGTCTGGACCTTTTGCCATTCTCAATAAAAATACTTTGGGAAAAAAAAAAAAAAAAATAAGAAAATTTTCACTGCCTGTTTCTATTCTGACCATTTATTCCATTTCATGGTTATTGCAAAAAAAAAAAAAAAAAAAAAAATTTTACATGAGGGGGGGGGGTGTCAAAAAATGATGGGCCCCGGGTGCCACATACCCTAGGTACGCCACTGGTTCAGGGATCCCCAAAAACCTCAAATTACTTCGTCTGGACCTATTTTCCAGGTCATCAATTTTTTCAGCCTGTTTATGCACAGTTTCTTGCAAAGTGGCTATATCCAGTTCATGAGAGTTCATGGTATCCTCTGATGCAGACACCCGGTGCTCCAGTTCTGCTGTGCGGGCTGTGGTGTCTGTTAAAAGTTGCTCCAGTCGGGTCATTTTGGCAGTCACCGCCGCTTTGAGTTCGGACAGCGCCGTGTCTGTGAACTCCGACACGGCTGTCCCCGATGCGGCCGCCATTTTGGGCGCGCCTGGAGGTATTTTTTGCTTTCCGGCTTTTATAGTTTTAGATCGCGTCGTTTCCTGCGATCGGGTTAAGTAGTGCTCCATCGAAGCCCGATGCTGGGCATCTCCAGGGGACCCGGCCAGGATGAAAATTAAGGCGGTGAGGCTTGTGAGATCGGATTGGGGCCCGGAGCCGATGCGAGACACGTCCTCACCGGCTCATAGCGTCACGTGACCTCTCAGCCTATATATTTTAAAGGGCACTATATCTTCCTTCTGCCACATAGGAAGGCAGTTTGGAGAGAGCTGTGCTATTATCCTATAAGTGCTGGTATCATTTTAAGTAAAATCTTTTGAAATGTACTAGTGCTTATGAGTGGCTGCAACACCTGAAGCCTGTAACTTGCATTTGCACTTACAGAAATATTGCCTCTTCCATTCCAGGAGAAACCTCTGAAATAATTGGAAAGAGTTGTATGCTATTCTAATTTCCTCTCCAAGAATAGATCATATGCAGGACTCATATAGGTTTGCAAAACGTATGCTCCTATGTATGTGCCAAGAAATACACATCCATACCTGCATGTTATGTATATGGTTTACAAAAGGCTCCACTTTCAGCCAAGCTTTCTATGAAATACCAGGCAAATGTGAATGTTCTGGTCTGGACCTCCATTTCCAAAGTTGAGCCCCTGTGCAAAATGGGTCTCAATGTAACAGAGGAAAATTTGCGAGCAATCAGCATTTTGCTCATCAAAAGAGCAACTGTTGCAAACATATTTTTGGCAAAACAAAACAAAAGCAAGACAACTTCCTTTAAGCAGCAGCAGTTTTATTTACAGACAAATAATTATCTTTTCGCTTTCATCTCTGACAAGGAAGGTAGTCAGCTCCTACATGAATCTCCAGGGACGAAAAGATTTATGGCAATAAACCCAGGTTGTATTTCTAACATCTAAGTATAACTGTCAGCTATCATAAAGAAATTAGCCACACCTCATGGCATTCTCTAAGTATAAAGGACAGTATGAACACATGCTCTACAACTGGCCAGGGTACATTTTAGCACTTGGTAAATTTCCTTTTTGCTTGTTACAAGAGGGACATTGCCACTTCGGGGATAGCAAAATGAAACTGTGTCCAATTTACCATATGTCTCAGATTGTGGATACTCAAAATATCTTGTAGATGCAGAAGCCAACTTGCTGCTACGCTTGGTGTCTGCAGTATGCATGGGCGTTGTTTTGGAGTTTTGCCAGTTCCAGTTGGCTGAATAGCCGTGCCACGCATTTCAATAGATGCTCGACAAACGGTTGAGATTTAAAGGCATTTTAACTCCTTTAAAAAAATAAGTTGAGCTTAGAGGGGAAATCATTTGTTTATTTCCGTTAGAGCAGTGATTCCCAACCCTGTCCTGGAGGAACACCAGGCCAATCGGGTTTTCAGGCTAGCCCTAATGAATATGCATGAGAGAGATTTGCATATGATGGAAGTGATAGGCATGCAAATTTGCTTCATGCATATTCATTAGGGCTAGCCTGAAAACCCAATTGGCCTGGTGTTCCTCCAGGACAGGGATGGGAACCACTGCGTTAGAGGAAAGGTTAGAATGGCTGATGGAAATTCACAAGGTCCCATATGACCTTTTGCATATATATTCATAATTAAATATCAGAAAATTATTCAGTCATTTTGGTGTGCGGCACATTAGACTGGGTGAGCTAGAGCCTTACAATACTGCTGCTTGCAGTGACTTGAAGTACATTTAGTTTGGCAGAGAGGAAGATATATTCTTTCACAGCTGTGGGGCACCGATTCCATTTTAGGTTCAGGTGTAGTGCTCCTTGTGTATTTTCCTAAAGCACTCACCTGAAAAAAATAAAGAGCAAGAAAAGAATTCAAACCGCACGCCCACATTTTCTTCATGACAGAAGACTGCCATTTATTACATCTAGTAAAAACTGAGCGTGGTGGTCACCAGGATTTACTTACGCTGGCTTTTACAAAGCTGCGGTAGAGGTTTCTACCGTGGGCCGGCGAGGTAACGCCCTTACCTTTACAAAGCTGTGCCACGGCGGTAAGAACTCCGATGCTCATAGAATTCCTACAAGCATCGGGGTTCTTACCGCCAAGGCTGGCGCTAAAAAATGCTAGCACAGCTTTGTAAAGAAGGGGGCAAATGCTCTGGCACTCATAGAATTTCTATGAGCATCGGGGTTCTTACGCAGTGGCCAGTGCTAGAAACCTTTACTGTGCCTTGGTTAAAGGAGCCCTTATTTTAGGATGTGCCTATGAGGTTTGCTTGAAAGATTGGTGCTGAAACACTAATATGATGCTAGGCAAAGCAGTTCTGAACCCTAACACAATTGTTCAGCTCCAGTGCTCTTAAAATTTAATTGGCACCTAGCAATGCTTATAGTTTGGATTTTTTTTTTTTTTTTTTAAATCATTATCTTTGTGGCTATGCTAATGGAAGTTTCCAGATGACTTTCAGCATAATAATGACTGTGAAATATCTGTTTATTCTTTTATGCTGCATTCACCAGTACGATTATCAAAAACTGAGCTCATTATTTACTCGCTTTCAGGCTTGCCCTTTGAGTTATTTTACTTATTCTAAATGCACACCAAAAAGGCAGCCCTGTAACTGAGCTCCTGCATTTTCGCGCCTCTTGAGCACATAGATTTACAGATTACTAGCACTTTTATAGGGAAATGTATATTTCTGTGTATAAATGCTAGAAAAATGCATGTAAGTGGCAAACACCCAGATTCTATAGCGGGTGCTCAAATTTGGCATAGATCCCAAATTCACATGCAATCTAATTAGTGAATGAGACATTAACAATTATTGCTGTTAATTTGCACTAATTAGGACTTACACATGAATCTGCCTTTGTGCTATTCTATAATATTATGGGCTAGATCCACTAACCCATAATCCGATTGCAGGCAGGCCAACGAATTCACTAACCCGTGTCTGATTACAGGCAGGCCAACAAATTCACTAAAGGCCTGCATGCAAATGGGGGCGATCGTTGGCAAGCCCCCAGCGACCGCACAGATCACTGGAGAGCGATCCTTGAACATGTGCAGACCATGACTGTAGATGGTCTGCGCACGTGCTGATCCTTTGTGCCTGTCAGAATATTTTTTCTTTTTTTACTTTACTGTTTTTTTTTTTTTACTTCGCGAGCCCATGGTTTTAACCCACTTTAAACCCATGGGTTAAAACCACATGCTCACACTGCGGGGAAGGGAGGCGAGTTGGGACTGAACAGGGCAGGAGAGTTGGGGCAGATAGCAGGGCAAGCCAGAGCAGGAGAATCGGGGCACAGAGCAGGGTTTTAGCACAAGCGACTGGTGCTCCCCAGTTTCTAGTTTTTTGATTGGTCAGCCAGTTGGTGTGCCAGAAGAAAGTTTAGTGAATCGCGTCCTTCCCGCTTTGCATGCCGATTCCCCTCATTTGCATGTACGGATCGGGATCAGATCGGTACACAGGTTAGTGAATCGGGTCGGAGGAAAATCGGGTCGCAAAGGGCTCGCAAACCGATCGGTACAAGATTGGTTTGCTTAGTGAATCTAGCCCTATGTTTCGCAATTGTCTTATGCATAACTCCAAAGAAAGCATGGTCAGGCGAGCAGCGTGGGTGGGTTTGGGGCCTTCTCAAAATTTAGGCACTATGTTATAGAATGGGATAGGATCATTTAGGCGCTCAAATGCCAGCGCTTAACTTTGGGTATCATTTATAGACTTCCTCCCCACAGCATGTAAATGAAAGGGGGTATACATATGGTCAAAGCAAGGATAGGTAATAGATGGGGTTCTCACACATGTAACATACAGAATACTGTAAGTTACAAGATTTCCTACCACATTTACATGACTGCAGTTAACACCAGATCTATGGCTGGTGTAACTGTGGAGGCATAAATGTAGGATCAGTGTTGTTCAAAGTATTATTATTTATTGACTCTTATATTGCCTGTACTAGTTAGGGACCTAAGCAGGTCTAAGTACTAAGTCAAAGTGTTCAAGTAAAAGTAAAAGTAAAAATAAATTTATATTTTAATACATAGGTAAAAGTAAAATTCCAGTGAAGAACACATTTAAAAAAATGTGTTTTAGTCAAAGTAAAAGAGTTATTGCCTAATACACTGTAATACTTTTTGAGTACAAGTAAAGGTATTTCAACTACAATGAATGCAACTATTGTTAATTTTTCTATCCCAATGACTTTATTGCTCTATAGTTTAATCTCTGTTGCTTTTAGTAAAACTAAATTTTGAAAATGACCGTTACTCATTCAAGCATACTTCTGAATTATTCCAGCACAGCTAAAAAAAAGTGATCAACTACACTGGCACGAAGTGGATTGATCAATGTGATAAAAAGTTCCTTCTAATCAGGCCAGCTGCTATTTCACTGATGCTTTTTGAATGGGTCTGCGGGTATGGATCAAGGAGATCTCTGTCCGAAAGCACTTGAGGGCTCATAATAAAAAAACTAAAACGTCCCCCCCCCCAAAACCGCCTAATTGCTGGGACATCCAAGTGCTGATAATCAAAGCCCTTTTCCTGGATGCCTAGTGAGACGTTTCTCCCGCTGTGTGTCCAGAGTTCCAGGGGCATGCTGGGACGCATGTTATGAGCAGGCTTTGGATGGGCTAAATTTGGACATCTTGCAGCGATAATTAAACCTTTTCCAAGACTTCCTGAATGAAACTTAGATGTTTGAAGCTAGACCTGTTTTAGAAGCATCTATGTGCTACAAAGGTACCCAAACTGACCAGGTGATCACTGGATACATTAAAGTATAATCCCCCATAATTCCCCACTGCTTACTAATCCCCTCCCACCCCTAGAAGCTCTGAATAAGAGAGTACATATCTGTCCCTAGAAAGCCTAGTACAGTATCGCATAGGTTTCTTAAGTAACCTGGTGGATGGGCTAGTGAACCATAGAGAGGACCCAGGCCCATAAGCCACTCTAACCAGTACATTTATAGTGGAAAGTATAAGCCCACTAAAACCCACTGTGAGAAAGTATATCAAACCCTGACACTTCCCCTGCATGACACTGCTGCGCAGACTCAAAATAAACCTCAGGAAAACCTGGCACTCCTCCTCCTGGCTAAATTGTCTCATAACCACAGCAGCAGTGAGAAAGAGATTTCCTCAGGAAGGGGGAGGGGGAAAAGTAGGAAACCAGGAAGTGACTCAGGGGAACTTAAAAGTCCAAACCAGACCCAGGAAGAGAGGTGGGCTAGAGGGAACCTAGGAACTGGAGAAGCTGCTTGGAAGGGCTTGGCACTGACAGAGTTTGTAGGATGTAAGACACTACTGCATTTATAAACCTGTCTTTGTTCTAGTGCCTGCTAAGACCTAGGGCATAATGTAATGTAATGTAATTTATTTCTTATATACCGCTACATCCGTTAGGTTCTAAGCGGTTTACAGAAAATATACATTAAGATTAGAAATAAGAAAGGTACTTGAAAAATTCCCTTACTGTCCCGAAGGCTCACAATCTAACTAAAGTACCTGGAGGGTAATAGAGAAGTGAAAAGTAGAGTTAGAGGAAAAATAAAAATAAAATAAACATTTTAACAAGACAGCATTGATCTAAATACTTTGGAAGGTAGAAGAGAGGAGAGAAAGGAATAGAAGCAGAAGGGGGAGCCGTTGAACAGTAGAATTCTGGAGAAATTTAAATGCTGCCTAATTGTTCCCTGCACATGGAATAAAGACTGTTTGGGGTGTGGCACGCCCTATGGAGAAGGGGACTTGTGTTTGAGAAAGACTGGGCAAAAGCCTAACTGTTTTATTTGAAGAACACAAACTTATAGGAGCCTATGAGGAAACAGGCTCTGCACTACTGTTGAATAAAAGAGGGGTTTTTTTTGTTTTTTTTCTTGAATACCCAGAGGCAATAGCAAAAGCATATTCCAGGTTTTGCTGTTTCATTAGGTTTACTAAGGAATCATCATTTAGGTGATTTACTTTTAACTGCAAACATCAGTGGGTAACTAGATAAAAGTAGTAAAATTTGTGGAATTATTACTTTGGTAAAAGTAACAAATATTTCCTATACTTCTGTGCAAGTCATAGGGACAAAACCTTTATTTAAGTACAGTAACTAGTTAAATTTACTTAGTTATTATGCAACACTGTATAAGGTGTACTGGATACTAAGTTACACTAGTATTCTATAATTTGATTTGATTTTAATACTTGATATACCACGCAAACTGAAGTACTAGAGCAGTTTACAATACTAAAACATTGCATAATACAATAAAATTGGCAATATAATAAGCTCTCCTAATTATACAACCCCCTAACTATTATACTCCTCCCTATCACTAACTCTTCTATTAAATATACATAACCTGCCATTCATTACACTGGCCAACACTCATTTTGGTGCCTCAAATGTTAGACCTGTTTCTGGGTATATTTGACCTGCTGATTCCAAAAATGGCACCAGTTTTCTCCTATCAGCTCTAGTTTTTGAGAAACAGAACATGTGCCATATACCACTCTTCACTCTGCTCACCCATTAGAAATCTGGATATTTTAATGTATTTAAATTAATATATTTTAAGCATGAAGGAAACATTCAAAATTAAAAGAAAAGTGTGCAACATGAAAACCTACTTATTTCATGCCAACAACACAAGTTTATGATACAAACTTCCAGTCATTCGACACACAAGAAGCACCTTTTGTAAGACTGCCAAGAGTGGGATCTGCCAAGACAATCCCCACATAAGATTCCAACAATAGTCTGCCATCATGTGTGCATCCCATTTCCTTGGTATCTGGCTTTCATTGTTTTTATGTCTTGGTGAAATCTTTCACTTTGCTCTTTGCTTAAGTCACCAAGGTTCCCTGGAAAGCGATCTGTGCAGATAATGGACTTTAACACTCATGTTACAGCCAAGCCTGTTGAAACGAAAGAGCATATCCTCTACTAATTGTGTATACTGGTAGTTGTCTGCCTTCTTGTTGCCAAGAAAGTTTTTCACAACAAGAACAAATGAAGATCAGGCACATGATTCAATTTCATTCATTGATGTTATGAAATATGGGTCATTTATAAGTTGCCTGATCTGTGGACCATGGAAAATTCCTGCCTTCAGTTTTTCCATGGTAAGTCCAAGTAACATAAGCACTTTATTCAAACCGTCTTTATTCAAAGCCTTTACAAATTGTTTCATTAGGCCTAGCTTTATATGAAGTGGTGGCATAAATTTCCCATTCAAAAAATAAAGCTTTTTATAACATTCCGATTCTTCAGAAGAGATCTTTTAAATATCTAAGAAACTAGATCTGATGTGGTGTATCCAATGCAATTTTCTGAATCAGGGCCCCAAATAACCCCAGGAACAGGTCAAAAAAACCCAAGGCACCAAGAAATTGTTTTTGTTGGCCTGTGTTATCAATAAAGTCCATAACTTCATGCTAATCTGATTCAATTCACATTATAAAACCTGTCAGAAAAAAAGCCATGTTTTCAATAATCTCCAGAAACTCAAAAAACTTTGCATGGCTTACATTTCAATTGTATTCTTTATTGTATCACAGCTCTATTTAACATCCTACAAGATTATATGTTAAAAACAAACAAAATTATTCCATCCATAAATACACTGATTCAGTATCCAGAAACGCTGGAAAAATTCATAAGGCTTGATGTTGAGCCATATCTTCTTAATATTCCTGCCACAATGAAAAAAATGGCAGGAAAAATATAAAATCAAGATACCAGCGTTTGTTAGAATCTTGTGCAAATAGTGCAATTTGTGCAAAAATTTTTTTGTGCAAATAGTGCAATTAAAGTGCCTTGTTACATATTAGTTCAATGCCTGGACCCCCGACTCGAGTTTCGAACTCTTCTTCAGGAGGGGGTCTGCATAGGCGATCTACACCGGGGACGGCACCGGAACAGGAACATTTCAATTGGCAATCCATTCCATAAACTTGAACTGCATTGCAAAGTGCCCTTTTTTGTCTTAACCAATTTCACTTGATTCAAAGATGGTAACTCAAGTAAATACTTCTCGGAAGAATGCAAAAAAAAAAAGTGATGGAACATATTTCCTCAGCTTATCTGACAGATACTTTGGAATATTCCACTGCAATGTTTTAAATGCCAAACATAAAACTTTAAAGTTAATTCACTCTTCAATAGGCAGCCAATGCAAATCAACCAGTATAGGTGTTACATGGTCTGATTTTTTTTCTTACTAGCTATCAGTTTTGCCACTGTATTTTGTACTAACTGCAATCTAGCATACAAATAAAACACTTTATCAGGATATGGTACCCGACAAGGTCCTTGTTTCGATCGACAGGTTTCTTCAGGGGTCCCACAACTAGGTGGTAACCAAGCACATGCAACAAAATGCCTGATTTGTATGCTAAATGTTTCAGCAATGAATCACTCAGATTAGGCATTTTGTTGCGTGTGTTTGGTTACCACCTACTTGTGGGACCCCTGAAGAAGACCTGTCGATGGAAACACGGACCGTGTCGGGTCCCATATCCTGATAAAGTGGTTTATTTGTTCGCAACAATTTATTTGTTTGTAATAAACATTGCTTGCATCTTGTACACCTGTCTGCAGTACTCTTTTTGTCCTTTGGTTGCATTAAAAATGACACATTCTCAATCTATATATATAAAATCGGAGGTATGTATGTGTGTATGTATGTGTGTGTGTGTATGTGCCGCGATCACACAACAACGGCTTGACCGATTTGAACGAAACTTGGTATGCAGATCCCTCACTACCTGGGGTGATATGTTCTGGGGGTCTCGTGGCCCACCTGCAAACGTGGGCGGAGCTACAAACAGAAAATCTGATTTCACCCATTCATGTCAATGGAAAAAATGTAAAAAGCTGCCAACGCAAAAACGGCTTGCCCGATTTGAACGAAACTTGGTATGCAGATCCCTCACTACCTGGGGTGATATGTTCTGGGGATCTCGCGGCCCACCTGCACACATGGGCGGAGCTACAAACAGAAAATCAAATTTCACCCATTCATGTCAATGGAAAAAATGTAAAAAGCTGCCAACGCAAAAACGGCTTGCCCGATTTGAATGAAACTTGCAACACATCTTCCTTTTCAGTTTAAGAGATTGCAAATTCCAGTGAGACTTGCATTCTCTATCACAATCAACAAATCACAGGGACAGACTATTACATACTGTGGAGTGGATTTAAGATCCCCCTGTTTTTCCCATGGACAACTCTATGTTGCTTGCTCAAGGGTGGATTCACCCAAGAATTTATTTGTTCTTGCTCCTGGAGGTGAAACTAAAAATGTTGTTTATAATAAAGTTTTGTGTTAGTTGTATTGTATTCATTTTGTCAAATATTTCACATTATTATTTGAATATTGTACTTTTTATAAAGCTGTAAAAAAATAATTTCATTCACCACTATAAAGTATCTTTATTTGAATCCATTTACAGTGTTATTGCTATAATTAAATACCCGTGCAACGCCGGGGCATCAGCTAGTACAAATAAAATAAACTTCATAATGCCCTGTTTCTACGGTCCATTTGTACATTCAACAGTTAACCCAAAGCACAAAATTACATGAAAAACTTTCAGTAATATAAAAATAGCAAATAACCAGTAATAAATACAAATTAGCTTTTTGCAGTAACTCTGGAAGCTGACCTTTATGAACATTTTAAATTCTCACTTATTTAATATACTTTAAAGCTCACTTTTAAATTACTGTCAGGGTCCTGTACTAACAGCGTGTGCTAATTCTGTTAACTATGATAAATATGAAAACGAGAACAGGGAAACAGTTGCAAAATTAAAAGTTGTCACGACACATGGAGATTATTTAAAAATGCCATGTTAGAAACCCATATGAAATGTGTTCCACACATTACAACTGCCGGCATTGTTAAATGATGCTGTGAAAGAGGCAACTGAAGCCCAAATGACATCCTTGAAAAAAATAAACAAACAAGTTTGGGATAGGAAAATAGGAATGAGCATAAGCACTGGCATTTTAGATATAAGCTATTAGGCCCCCTTTTATCAAGCTGTGTTAGGTTTTTTATCGCGGGTCACTGTGGTAAAAGGTCCGATGCTCATAGAATTCCTATGTGTCAGTGCTTTTACCGCAGTGACCCATGTTAATAAAAACCCTAATGCAACTTGAATAAAGGGGGCCTTAATTAGGCAGGTCAAGAGGGTTCATAGACAACGGCGTGAAAGACAAAGGCGTGCGCCGACAATTGAGCGCAAGACGGAGGCGCGCGCCAAAGAAAATTACAGTTTTTAGGGGCTCCGATGGGGGGGGTTGTTGGGGAACCCCCCCACTTTATTTAATAGACATCGTGCCGGCGTTATGGGGGGTTTGGGGGGTTGTAACCAGTGTTCCCTCTAAGCGGGCGGGTGTTGTGAGCAAACTTTTTTCACCGTGAGCCAAAAATATCGGGCGCCAGCAAGTTATGAGCCAACTCGCCCGATTCTCCTCTCGCCGCCCTGCCATCTGCCGTACGCCTCTTCCGATCGTGCGCTGTGACGAGAAACGTGTGCGCTGCGATGTAATATTTTGTGCGCCAGCGCACGCCAGCGCAGCTTAGCGGGAACACTGGTTCAAATGGTTTTATTTATTTCCCCAAATTTATTTTTGTTATACGCATTGAAAATATTTGATATTGCGTTTAAATCAAAATCTCAATAAACTTGAAACGAGTGCCCGTGAGATTGTGGGAGGGTTAAATACTCAAAACTTAGAAGTTTTTGCTACGCCAGCTTTCTGGTATCTTTACATACAGTGGCGTACCTAGCATATGTAACATCCGGGGCCCATCATTTTTTGGCACCCCCCCCCCCATCTGTAAGAAAAACATGATTTTTAGTAACAAACCACACGTCACACATGAGTACCTAGGAAAAGGCAGCATCTTACATATTGCAGTGAGCAGTACATCAATACACCCATTGTAAAACTAAACAAGCCAGACCAGCACAGATCAATCCTACACCGTCAATCCTAACAGAAAACCATGTCTTTCGAACACACAGAACACAGAAAACACCTTCGCCTAGTAAGGAATATGTAATCACAAACTAACCCCTCCCTCTTTTACAAAACTGTAGTGTGGATTTTAGCTACGGAGGTAACAGCTCTGATGCTCATAAAATTCTGAGCATCAGAGCTGCTACCACCAAGGCTGGTGCTAAAAACGCTTCACAGTTTTGTAAAAGGGGGGATAAAATAAAAATACATAGACAAAGGTTAAATTGAACCAGCAAGAAGCTGGACTCTGCATACAATGCTTCACAGAAACAGTGACACATGTCTCCTAAAGCAATAAATAAATAGAAATTTTTTTCTACCTTTGTCTTCTGTGGTTTCTCCTTTCCTCATCTTCTTGTAACTCTCTTCCTTCCATCCACTGTCTGCCGTCTCTCTTCCCCTATATGGCATCTTCTCTCCTTCTATGCCCCTTCCAGAAACTGTATGCCTCCCCCTTCCATCTCTCCTTTCACCCCATTGGTCTGGCATCTCTCTCCTCGCCTTCCCTCTCCCACACCTCTCCTCATAGTCTGGTATCTCCCCTTCCCTGATTCTCTGGCATCTCTCTCCTTTCCTTTTCTTCCATCTTTCGCTCCCCCTCCATGCTCTCACATCTCCCCCTTCCTTTTCCCTTAGACTGGCATACCTTCCTCCTACGCTCCAAGCCCTGGCATCTCCTTTAATTCCCTCCCTCATCTTCCTTCTCCCTCCAGCTGGGTACCGCAACACTCTTCCCTGCAGCTCTGCACTTCCCCACAATTGCCATGCTTCGGTTCCTCTTCTTCCTTCCTTCCTCCCCCCCCCCCCCCGCGGGACCCTGCGGCACCATCAACTCTTACTCCCTCTAATGTCGGCCCTGCAGCTCCAGACTTCCTCGCACCTTCTCCCCTCCCCCTTTGGATCGCTATTATTTTAAATGTTATAGCCGCGGAGCTGTATCCATCAGTGGAGATGTCTAACCTCGGCCTGCCCCGGAACTCTTACTGCAGCAGACGCCCGTCTAGGCAGGAACAGGAAGTCACTGTTGCAGTAAGAGTTCCGGGGCAGGCCGAGGTTAGACATCTCCACTGATGGATACAGCTCCGCGGCTATAACATTTAAAATAATAGCGATCCAAAGGGGGAGGGGAGAAGGTGCGAGGAAGTCTGGAGCTGCAGGGCCGACATTAGAGGGAGTAAGAGTTGATGGTGCCGCAGGGTCCCGCGGGGGGGGGGGGAGGAAGGAAGGAAGGAAGAAGAGGAACCGAAGCATGGCAATTGTGGGGAAGTGCAATCCCCCCAATGCGTCCCCTTACCTTACCGACGCGTGTGTGCGCTGTGAAGAGAAACTTTGCGCTGCGATGTAATATTTTGTGCGCGAGCGCAGGCCAACGCAGCTTAGCGGGAACACTGGTTGTAACCCTTCACATTTTACTGTAAACTTAACTTTTTCCCTAAAAACAGGGAAAAAGTGAAGTTTTCATTAAAATGTGGGGGGTTACAACCCCCCAAACCCCCCACAATGCCCCCACAACGCGGCGCGATGTCTATTAAGTAAAGTGGGGGTGTTCCCCCCCCACACACCCCGGTCGGAGCCCTAAAAACAGTAATTTTGAGTGGCGCGCACCTCCGTGCTGCGCTCAATTGTCTGGGCGCGCCTTTGTCCTGGCGCGCTTTTGACCTGACACCGGTCAAGAGAGATGAAAGCTAGTAATGAAACAAGTTTTCTAATTCGGTTCATTATTGCCCCTAATCCTTTGCTGCTAGCATTAGTTGTTAATATAAATGGGAAAACTATCGACTTTGCTTCTTTGGAGGAGCGGTGGTTGGCGGATTTGAGTACGCCAGTTTCGGCTACTCTGTTCCAAACTGCTCTTAAAGCCGCATCACAATGCTGGACCTCAGTTCCTCTGTTTGAATTACAGTATACGTCGATACTGCGATTGTACATCTCTCCGTCCAGAGCACAACAAGCTAAGTTGCGCCCGGATTCTTGTCGTCCCAAATGTCATCGGACGAACGCGACGCTGGGCCACATGTTTTATTCTTGCCTGAAGATCTTGTGCTTTTGGAAGCTCTTTCATGCTCATGGCTCTGCTTTATGGAAGACTAAATGCACTCCCCATTCCAGACTTCTTTTCACATTTTCTGTTCGGACACATCCGATTCCCACAGGCCTGAGGAGTTTCATGCGACGTGCTCTTTTTTGCCAAGTGATCTTAGGCTGGATATATAGGTATTTCTTTTCATTTTTAATTGAATTCTTTTAATCCTTTTCCAGAGTTATTGGATATTTTAAGATTGTGAACTCTGCTGGTCTGACAAAGGTGAACGGTATATCAAGTTTTTAAATAAACATTTAAATGTAAGGGGAAGAGAATGGGCAGAATATGGGCAGGGGATCCCACTTATCTGGGTAACTTATAGAATACAGATTTTTCCAGTTTGCTTTACATGCTTTTATGTGTATTAAAAAAAAAAAAAAATGCACAAAGATGCAAACCAGGCCTCAAGGATCATCTCTAATCATGAGGGCATTTTTTGGTTTCTTTACCTCTAAACAAATTGAAGAGATGAGTCCCAAGTTTGAAGCAAGTCTTGAGTCATTCTTTTTGTTTCCTGTGGCAAATAATGCTGATGGTTGGGAAAAGGGAAGAGGGAACACAAACCACAGCCATGTAGGAAATAGGGAAAAGGCAGAAACATGAGGCACTTCATCAACGATGTTGAAAAATTTTGATAAGCAGTAAAACAAACCTAGCCCTGCTTCTCTTCTCCTGAACCTCATGGCTACTGAGCTCAATAGCACCTGACCTGGATAGTAAAAGAAAAATCAGAGCACCAGAGAAGATCAGGGAGAAGGTAGCAGCATAAAACTGACTTTGCCGAACTCAATATTTGTATACAAAAACATTAAGACTGTTGTTTTGCAAATTGTTTGCTATAACAGATTTCATTAATGCCTAATTTTTTTCTAGTGACTTTGGTCACCTTTTCCCAGAGATGGTCTCACGTCTTAAAATTTCCTATCCTGTGTATGGCTAAAAATTTACATGTTGTTCCAGAACATATTTATTTATTTTAAGCATTTCTATTCCATCAAACCCAAACCTTTTGCCTTGTTTACATCCCTATCACATATCATTTTACCTACATTTAAGGGGGAATTCATCAAGGAGAGCAAAAGCATTTAGCACATGCTAAATGCCCAAATGCCCATTATATTCCTATGGGCATCTTAGGGGTCCTTTTATCAAGACGCGGTAGGGGTTTAAGGCACAGAATACTGCGCATGAAACTGCCTGCCGCGCTAGTCGCTAACGCCTCCGTTGACGAGGCGTTAGTTTTTTGGCTTGCCGCGGGGGTTAGCGCGTGATTAAATGTCCGACGCGCTAACCCCGCTAGCGCACCTTGATAAAAGGAGTCCTTAGTGTTTAGTAAGTGCTAATCATTAGTGAGCGCTAATGCGGTAGGCACTCCTTGATGAATCCCCCCCTTTAGTGGAAACATACCTGGTGGCAGAGTTAAGGCAGGAATTGCATACACTGTGCATACTTCTGTATTTTCAATAGTCCATGCATTATTTTGGTAGGAAAAATTCCTTGTGGAAAAAATACGTGCTAATGTCCATGGGTGCTTTATCCTGAAAGTATGGGGCTCATTTTCCAAATAAATAAGATGTCCAAAAGAATAATACTTGGACGGGGCCTGGGGCACCTTAGCCAATCAGGGACATAGATAAGACGTCCAAAACTAGTCAAAATGTCCACGTGGGCATACTCAAAACAGATTTTCCATATTTCTTTCTGATGGTTTTGTCTCCAGTGCATCCAAATCTTAAGGGGGTGTGTTAGAGGTGTGTTTTGGGCGGACTTAGGACTTGGACACTCGTCAGGCATTATCAAACCTTTAACAAAAGCTCCTGGGCTTTTTCTAGATGTTTGGATCTAGACCTGTTTTAAAAGCGTCTAAATGCTTAAAAGGTACCCAAACAGACCAGATGACCACTGGAGGGATTAAGGCATGACACCTCCTACTCCCCCAGTGGTCATCGACTCCTTCCCACTACCCAAAGATGTTTAAAAAAACAGTATATTCTAGCCTGTATTAGGAGGGGGTGCTGAAAGGTTCTCAGCTCAAGCAACTTCAAATGTTAACACAGACATTTAAGCTCAGAGAGCAGAGGGGCACTCAAAGGGTTACTGCAGTGAATTTCACATTAAATGTTCCAGGTACAGATGTCACCATAATCTTGCTTATATTGTATGGTGAGACCTCCAAAACCTACTGTACCTACATTAAGAAGACACCAGCAGGCATAAGGGCTATTGTGGTGTACAGGTAGGTACAGTAAGTTTTTGTGGGCTCACCATACAATGTAAGCAGTTCCCATTCACCGATTGTATTTGCTGATTGTACCCTTTCTCTGATTGTACCTATTCGCTGATTGCCCAGCCCTTCTTTATTGTAAATCGCCTCGAACTTCTACGGCTTTGGTGGTATATAAGAAATAAATTATTATTTTTTATTATAGTGTGACATTGTGGAGAGTCGATGTCCAAGATGAAGGCTCTATTAAAACAAATAATCCACATAACAATGTCTAGGGCCTGAACCTCTGAACACATATGGACCCAACACGGTCCGTGTTTCGACACTATAGTCTTCTTCAAGGGTCCCTATTTGGTCCTAAATGCAGGCAAGTGGATTAGGTAGATAATGAACATAAAACCTCTGCGCTGGGGTGGGGGGGTGGGGCTCTTTGGCTTGTTGGAGGGGAAACGGCTAGGAGGGGGGGAGATGTGATTGAGATCTGCAGGATCCTAAGTAGAGTGAAGCGGGTGCAAGTGGATTGATTTTTTTTTTTGCTCCGTTGGGATTGCAGTGACTGGGGGACCCTCAGGGTTGTGAGGAGATACTTTTGGAACCAATGGGAGGAAATTTTTGTCGCTCAGAGAATGGTTGGGCTCTGGAGCACATTGCCGGGGGTTGTGGTGGGAGGGGGTGGCATGGCTGGTTTTGGGAAGGGTTGGACAGTTTCCTGGAGAAGTCCGTGGTCTGTTGTTGGGGAGGACGTGGGGGAGGACACTGCTTGCCCTGGATCCGTGTGCATGAGATGTTGCTGCTCCTTGGGTTTTGGCCAGGTGCTGAGCCCTGAGTTGGTCACCATGGGAGCGGGCTGCTGGGCTTGATGGGCCGTTGGTCTAACCCAGTGGGGCTGTTCTTATGTTCTAAAGTCCAGGGACAAAGTACCCACAGACTTTGTTATGGGGCAATATTAAAATTATCCTCTGAAAATAATGTTCATCAAAACTTCACATTTATTTTTTTTAAATAAAGAACAAGAAATACACTGGAATAAAGAGCTAAAGAGGATTACAGAAGACAATGGGAACATTGTCTTTCATTAGTCCTGGGTCTCCTGTGCCAGACCACAATCTTGTTTGTTTTCTGTTGAATGCCATAAAGTGGTTCTTGTTTCTAGGCCAGTGCCATAGGCATGGTTCCTGATTGAAAACAACAGAATTATGCCCAGGCTCTGTAAACAGACACACCCCAGCAGCCCAGGTTATGGTTGGCCTCATCTGTGGAACAAGTCTAAATTTAACAATTATTGAGCTGGAAGGTAACAGAAAGTATTCATGTAGCAGCTAGGAATAGAAAAGAAGGCAGAAAACACATCTTAGAGGAGAACTGGATCTTTTGGAAAACAAAAGAGAGAGAAAAAAAAGTGAGTAAAAAAATTCTGCAACTGAAAATGAAATGCAGTTTGTGTAATTTAACCTTTTATACCAGAGTTCTGAAGGAAGGAGTTGTATTGTACTCAATATAACACATTGTAATTCTGAGATTATTTTTTAATTTCTTCTAATGTTATCCGCAATTAACTTTATATAAGTATCTGTGGAATACAAGTACTTAATGTAATGTAAGAACATAAGAAGTTGCCTCCGCTGAGGCAGACCAGAGGTCCATCTCGCCCAGCGGTCCGCTCTCGCGGCGGCCCATCAGGCCCACTGCCTGAACAGTGGTCTCTGACTAATCTTACCATGTACCTCTAATCCTATCCCTATAACCTTACTTCTACTCTTATCTGTACCCCTCTATCCCTTTGTCCTCCAGGTACCTGTCCAGACCTTCATTGAAGCCCTGTAGCGTGCTTCTGCTTATCACATCCTCCGGTAGCGCGTTCCATGTATCCACCACCCTCTGGGTGAAAAAGAACTTCCTGGCATTTGTTCTAAATCTTTCCCCTCTCAATTTCACTGAGTGCCCCCTTGTACTTGAGGTTCCCCATAGTTTGAAAAATATGTCCTTGTCCACTTTTTCTATGCCCTTCATGATCTTGAAGGTTTCTATCATGTCTCCTCTAAGTCGTCGCTTTTACAATATGAATGTTGAATTCAACGTGATCTTTCTTATGCATGAATCGATTTCTAGAAAGACTGCCAAGTACCATACATCTTTTTTCATACTACTGGTAATACCAAAAACCATTGTGGAAGACGGATTTTGAAGCCTGAAAATTTGTATATGTGTCGCTTAACAAGGTTTACAAAAAGAATTACATGATTCCAGTAATGTTCAGCATTACCTCTGGACTTATTGGGGGTTTGATTTGATTTATTATCTTTATCTACCACGAAACATAGACAAGGTTTTAAAGCAGTTTACGGCCAAGCTTTTAAAGGGATAACTTTATCAGGGTCCCCTAATTTTAGATGCCAGGAACACACGTCAATAAAGGTATGTTAACAGTTGACACACGTAAGTGGTCACATTTATTTATCTATTTATTTATTTTAAAAATTTCAATACTGTTTTATTCCAAAATGGTTTCCAATAAAATTACATGCATAAAATACTGAAACAGGTCAGAACAGATAAAAACAAAAGCAGAAAGATTCAATCCTTGCAATAGGACATTTGCTTATAGAAATGCATCAACGAATAATTGCGTTCTCAGCCATTTCCTGAATGAACTCCTAGCCCCATATTTCCAAATTTGACCAACAAAGCCATTCCACAGTTTTACTCCTGCACATGAAAAGGTCATGACATTCGTTTCCACATACTTGGGATTGGCCTTTGTTTTCAACAGTGTTGAGTTTTCAGAGCGCAATGATCTTTGGGAATCATGCCATATAAAAATTGATCTAGTAATGCACAAATTTATGTATACTTTTCAAGGGAAATATAACCACAACAATTAAAGCAGAGAAAGCTTTAACTTTTAAGCTATCATCCAAACAACCCTTGTAGCAGTTTTCCAGATCCTCAGCAACACCACTTAGGGCTCATTGTCCTAAGCTTTATGTGTCTGTTCGTCATTGGATGTGTAGTTTCATCTCATTTTACTACTATTTTCTGTTTCATTAATTTACTTTACTTTTTGTTATAACTAAATGCTTAACAAATACTTAGCTTAAAGCTTAGTGGTTTCTGGCTAGGGATTCTGGTGCTGACATGTTTCGCACGAACAGCTTTTTCAAGGCTTGACCCCCTAACAAGTGAACCGCCAGTATATCTGACCACTGCCCAATGGTCAATTAGGGACTTCCCTAGACTCCTCCCTAAGGAAGTCCCTGATTGGCTAAGGTGCCCCACGCCCCTCCAAAGGGAGGAACCTGAGGTGCCTCAGCCAATCAGGGCCTTAGGCCTTTCCCCATGCATCAGATGATAGACTGGGGCGGGGCATAAGGCTGCTATTGGGCGGCGGGCGGCTGGAGAGTAGGAGCAGGAGGACTTTCTTCCTGCTCCCAAAGATTTTGGCGGTGTGTAGGAGCAGGAGGAGGGTCCGGGCACCCCTCCTGCTCCCAACTATTAAAAAGGTACCGGGGGTGGGTGGGCCGGGCCCGACCACCTGGGTCGACCACAGATGGATTTTTGGTGCCACGGGTGGGCCGTGCCGGGCGGGAGGGGGAGGGCTAGGGAGGCCCGTGCCAGTTGGGGGGGTGAGTGCAAGCATTTTTTTTTTAATAAAAATGCTGATGGCAGGAGGGAATTGGAATCCCTCCTGCTTTTTTCTCTGGGGGGGGGGGGGGCGCGGCAGAGCAGGGCAGGAAGGAGAGATCGGGGCCTAGGTGGGGTGTTGGGCTGATCTCTTTTGCCTGCTTCTGGACTCTCATGCTCTCTGATGCCATTCTCCGCAGTACAGGCCCTCTTTAAAACCACGGGCTTGCACTGCAGGGAACGGCGGCAGAGAGCAAGAGAGATCTGGGCCAGGCTGAGCCCTGACAGCAGTGACAGAAGGCTGCTTCTCCTGTCACTACTGTCAGGGTGTGCGCATGAGCGGGTGTCGCTCTGGCCATGGGGGGGTGGGGGGGGGCGTGTTAACGATTGTCCCCATTTGCATGCAGGCCTTTACTGAATTGATCGGCCGGTATGCAAACGGAAACGGATTGCACACGGTTTGGAGGTTTAGTAAATCCTGGCCTGAGTCCATGTACAAGTTATTGAACAGTGTCAGTTACATGTGCAACTTAATTTAACAATTAGCTGCTAATTGGCATTAACCACTTATTGACTATAATTGCTGTTAATTGGGATTCTACAAATTGTGCTTGCAAAATCCATGGCATGCAACTGCAAAGGGGCATGGACCTGGGAGCCTCATGGACAGGTTAGGGGCATGCTTAGCGCTTATATGCACTCCTATCCTGTCCATGCCCATCCTAGGATCCCCCTCCACTTGCAGTTTGCAGAATCCTAACAGCAGTTGCGTTTTAACTGCTAACACAATTACAGCCTATCAACACTAATTTAAGGCAATTATTGATCATTAGCACCAATTAGCAGTTAATTATCATATTAGGTTTCATATGCAATTGACACTATTCTATAACCTGTGTACACAACTTTGCATGCTTACTAGGGAATTCTATAAATATAGGCCCAGCATTCAGTGTGGAAATGCATTCTAACAGATGCGAGGCACCAAAATTGGGCTGAAACAGCAGATTGGCATGGAAATATACACTTTTGTGACTCGTCTTTACAAAGCACTTCCTGTGTGAAGCCATGGACGTACATGGGCATTTTATTATAAAATACACAGGATTCTTGAAAGGACTCCCTTGGAACCCCTAAGGAAGATATTTTGGTCGAAAATGGACCGTGTTGGGTCCTCCTCATTTATCACATTGTGGATTACCTCGCTGAACAACCAATAAAGTCTACATCAGGAACATCCGTTTCCACAGTGTCTTTTGTTATGGATTGTTTTGTTACGAATTATACTCGTGCATCCAGTGGTATAGCGAAGGTGAGAGGTGCCCCTCTCCCTCCCTCCTCTCCTCTCCCCCCTGCTCCTTCCCCATCGTGAATGCGGGTGCCCCTTCCCTTCCTCCATACCTCTTTAACTTCCCCGGCACGAGCAGCATCACCAACTTTCTGCCCGCATCTACATCGGCTCTCCCTCTGACATCACTTCCTAGGTGCAGGACCCAGGAATGATGTCAGAGGGAGAGCTGGCATGAGGAACAGGTTGGAGTTGCTGCTCGTGCCGGTGAAGAGCTAGAGGGACAGTGGGGGGAGGGGAGTGAAGGCGCACATGTGGTGGAGTGAGGAGTGGGAGGGACAAGGGGGGCAGAAAGGAGGATGGGTGCCGGTACCCCCACTAAGATGGCGCCAGGGGCGGACTGCCCCCTCCCCCCTTACTATGCCATTGAATGCACCCAATTATAGGATAACACTTACCGGTAAGTGTATCTTTGTGCAACTGTGCAGGGGACATTCCCATGAGAAGGGCATGGGGGGTTAGGGGCATTCCAGAAAATTACAGTAGATGCACACCCAAGTTACATGCTAGGATTTACATCTGGTTTCAGTTGGTGTAAGTCCTCACGTCAAAAGTTGGCCACATCTCATCTACTCCAGAACAACATTCAACAAATTTCAAGTCCTGCACTCATCCCCAACCCACCACAATATTTAATAGCTCCCACTTTCTTGGCAGCAAAAAATATTTGTTCTTTCTTTAATCAAATAAGAATGGAAGCAGGCAGTATTATCCTGGGGGTTTATTGGACCTTTGAGGTCCCAGTGCTCTTTGCGATTGAGGAGAATATCTTCTGGTCAAGTGATAGTGGTAGAAGGGTGATTCTGTAATACTTGAAAGCAAACAGCTTGTACAATCTCCCAGCAAATTTTCATTGCCTTCCAATTCTGGGAGCCCAGAGTCTAAGTTGATGTCTTACCCGATTCTCTAAATCATTGACTTTCTCAAGCAATGCTTCCATCTGAGTGGAGGAGGCATCCAAGTGCATCGCTGTACTAAATGCAATCAGAACGTTCCTCCATTTGGTGTTCCATATCTTCGACTCATGTCTCCAAATTCTCCAGGCCTCCATGCAAGTCCTGGATGAGGGCCTTAATCTCATGCAGACGCGCGACCATATCCGCTTGTACAGCAAGCTTTAAATCCTGTACCATGACTTGCAAATCTTGCTGGATCCATTTCTGCCTCATTTAACGAAAAAGGCTGAAGCTGCATCATCGTCTTTCTGAGAGGCAGTCTTTCTGAGAGGCTGCCGTGTGCTACCCCACTCTCATCGTGTGCCATAGCCTGAAAGTATTGCTTAATTTCGTCAGGACGTTTGAGGGACATTATGATTATAAATCAACAGTCTCCTATAATGAGCACTTGAGATGTCAGCAATTTGAAGCATTTGGTGACGAGTTAAAAGTATGGGCTGTTTGGAGCTTCAGGCTAAAGTGGCCATCTCTTGGATGATGTCACCGACAAAGGATTTTAAAAAATCATATTGTATTATCTTTTAGGATGCTTTGTAATATTGCATGTGTAATCCACTCAGATACTGTGAGAAGCTAAGTATTAAAGCAATACATCAAATAAAAAGTAACATTCAGATGCTGAAAAGGAATGTGAATATTTGAGTTTACATAGTGCAGTAGATGTAGACATGGGACGGGAAGTAAAATATTTCCACAAGCATTGCAAGTGATGCAGAGCGGTAAATCACTGCTGTCACTTAAGATAATGTTTACAGGATATCCTTGTCAGGTTTGATATTTGTCAGGCAATATTAATCCTGTTGAAGGATGGGCTAGAGAAGAGAGAAGATGCAGAGGGGAAAAAACTACACAAGAGAGGTCATCATAGCACAGTCCATGGAAACAGGAACCATGGGTTGAGTGAGACTGTCAAACATCCTTTACTGCAGCTGTAAAATGGGCTCCCAATATCATCCCAAATAATTTTCAAATCGTCATGTATCCTACACCAGATTCTATATGGAATCTCAGCAGCCCCCCATCATCCAATTATTCTCTAATGTTTGGTCGACATCAAAAAGAATCCTTAACAGAATTCAACTAAACCTGCCATCCATAAAATACCTCCACTACAAGCAAATTTTCCACTTTTTTTTTTAAATTATTTATTTTTGTTTAAACAAATTATCAAGAATAAACTTCTTGTACAGAATATGACTAAGACATAATCATTAATATCAACCAAGAAAAAAATAATTATATACAAAGTTATTCACTTAATCATTTTAAAGTCCCAAATATGGAGATCCAAGATGTAATCATGAGTGAGAATCCAAAATAACGAAAAAGGAAAATATCCAATTACCAATTAGGCGGATAGATGAGAATGATACAAGAGTGTCTAATAGATTACTTTGTTACTATCTCCCCTTCAAGGCGTTTCTTGGAGAGGAATCCCGTTAACTATGAAGGTTCGAAGAAAATATAATTACAGGATTTATACTTTACAATACATTTACATGGGTATCGTAATAAAAATAATGCCCCCATTGCAATGACCCCTGGCTTAAGAAGCAAAAATTTCTTCCTATGTTTCTGAGTTTCTTTTGTCACATCAGGAAATATCTGAACTTTAAGTCCAAGAAATTCTTTATGTCTGTTCTTGAAGTACAACTTTAATATCCAATTCTTATCCGGTGATAAAACCACCGTAGCTAATAAAGTAGCTGGACTAGCTACCTCCTTCATTGATGATTCCAACATAGTTAAGTCCATCTGTTCACCCTGTTCTTGTTGTTCTGAAGGATATTGTTCTTCCAATCTTTTTGTTGGTAAATAGTATATTTTTGAGAAAGGGGGAAAAGTATCATATGGAACGTTGAGAACTTCAAGGAAATATTTTTTTTAAGACTTCTTTTGCGGATAGTGAAAGTACTTTTGGGAAATTCAAAAATCTAAGATTATTGAGATGCATATTATTTTCCATCATTTCCACCTTTCTCCTTAAATTTAGGTTATCTCTAATCAAAGTAGTTTGCACTTGATTTACTTCAGTTATCTTTTTTTCAATTTTTCCCACATTAGTTTTTACCAAAGTATTGTCCTGTTTAAGTCCATTTAATTCATCTCTTTGTTCTGAGAGTTTCTTTTCTAAGTCCTTAATTTGTGGTAATAATGTCTGTCCCAGAGTAACTACTATGTCCCATATGGAGTCTAGGGTGACATTAGTAGGTTTAGCAACAGAAAATATACTTGCAGGTATTGTTCCAGCTTCCACAGGTTTAGAGATCTTCTCCCCCTGAAAGCCTTGCTCCTCTTCATATCCCTTTGCTGTTTCCATCGCAGATACATTCTCCTCATGTGCTTTGCTCACTTCAGCCTCCTGGGAGATGGAGTCTGCCTCTTTGGACTGACTACTTCCCTGTGGAGAGCTAGCACTCTGCGGTTGAGGGGGCGGGGTCCTGGCGTTGGGGCTCAGCGTCGACTCTAGCCCAAGGAAACTCACTGCAGCCACACTCATTGCTAGCGGTTCCAGCGGGCAATTCCCCAGCGGCGTTGACTCTTGCCATAGGCGCGACAAAAAGTCTTCCATGGTCATCTGCAGGGGAGCTTCCAGGCGCCTCGAGGCTCCAGAGGCGCTTTTCCCTCTCCTCTTCGGCATCGGAAAAAGTTAATAGGTAATTATTTGCTGAGTTTTTGCAAGCATCTCTCACACCCTCATTGTCTCGCGGCCATCTTACAAATTTTCCACTCTATGCTAACTTATCTGGGTGTAAAAACCTGGAATGACCTACCAGAAGTTATCAGGAAAGAGAGAAACTACACTACATTCAGAAAAAACCTGAAGACTCACCTCTTTGACAACTAACTGTCTCAATTTCTGTATAGCACCCCCTTCTCCTAAATCCCTTCTCTTGTTTCTCCATGCCCCCTTCCCCTACTACTCTCCCCTTTCTCTTTGATCCCCTTGAGCCTGTATAGATATGTGCAACTCACAAATGGAAGATTAGATTAAATTAGGTTTGCCATCATCTCTTATTTTAAAGATGCTTGTTTTCTTTTTGTCTTCTAAAAGTACAGCTGGTAATTATCTGATTTGCTGGAGAGCAGAAGAGTCTAGTTCTTGTAGATGTGGGGGCCAGTATTAATCTATGCCAAAGATGAAAAAGGCTCCTTATTCAGAAATTCTGTGCAAGTATCTCTGGAGGGGGGCATTCAGATTTGCATAATAATTATTAAACTACAGCTTAGTATTTGGGAAATTTTCTCTGTCCTTTGGCAGGGTAGCCAAACTGAAGGCTCTGTGGTAGGCAGATGCCCAGAGGGAGGTGCCACGCTCCCAGACACTCTGATGTGGACATAGAAGAAACTGAGTTGGTACCACTGCCAGCTTACCCAGCTGGTAGGCAGTGTCGTACTGGGTGACTCCAGGAAGCACATGTGCTGGGTTCAGCTGTGTCAGAAGAAAGCAGCCAAACTGGTAACATGGAGGTGGCAAGATGCAGAGAACAGGCAAAATAATGTGCTCCCTTATGGCTTATGTAGGATTTGCTTTCACTGCTTCATTAGCCAAAGGCAACTAATTAGATATAGGTTTAACAGGTCAGACATATGGAATATAGAACCCTTAAGGGTTTCACGAAAAACATCTGGAAAAATTTGAATCTTGAGTCCCAAAAACAATTTGGCCCAGATTCTATAAATGGTGCCATTGTTGGAGGCTGCCTTAAAAATGACTGCTGATCACATGTCAATCACGCGATGGTGCCATTTATAGAATTTCAGCTTCAGAAAAGGTAGGTGTTGGAAATGTAGGCCAGGGTTTTCAAGACCTATATTTCCAGCACCTACATTATACATGAATTGTGCCTATGGAGGTACTTTATGATGCCTAATGCCACTTCCGGCATTAGCCATGCCTACAGTGGCATTAGGCATCGTAAAATGCATTGGTAGGTGCCTACGTTTTTCATTTTAAAATGCTTTTTTATTGTTTCTAAATGGCATTTTCAGCTTAAGTTAGATGCTGGTAGAGCACCGTTTTTAGAATATGGGCCTTAATGTCTATTTTTGAAAAACATCCTTAAAATTCATTTCTTACCCAGTGTTAAAGCAAAAGTAACAATTACAGTCAAAGCTTTAGCAGGATCCTTGTCGGATAATTCCAAAACAGCTGAAATATCTTGAGATATATGGCCTCTTTTACAAAGCTGCGCTAGCGGCTGCTATGCGGTCACAGCTCCGAAGCCCTTAAAATCTCTAGAGGCTTCAGGGCCATTAGTGCAGCACAGCTGCTAGTGCAACTTTGTAAAAGAGGCCGATAGTATCCTGATCTGCTTGCTGTTGTTTCTGCAAGACTTTCATTGGTAAATAATATACTTGTGAAAATGGAGGGATAGAATCTTCAGGAACACAAAGAATTTCCTTAAAATACCCTTTAAGCATTTTCTTAGGCATTACAGAAAATACTTGAGGGGAGTTTTAAAAAAAGAAGATTATTACTATGAGCACAATTTCCCAAAGACTCAGCTTTCCTTCTCCTGTTTGTAACATCTTTCACCACCACAGCATTTGACCTAGTTGACCACACCTTATTACTACAAATTCTCGACGCCATAGGAATCTCAGGCAAGGTCTACAAATGATTTCAGGGGTTCCTCAAATCTAGAACCTACAGGGTAAAATACAATGATATCAAATCAGAACCATGGACAAATCCCTGCGGAGTTCCACAAGGATCACCTCTCTCACCTACGCTCTTCAACCTCTTTATCTCCTCCCTAGGAGCCACTTTAGATACCCTAGATGTCACATCTTTCAGCTATGCTGATGACATCACCATAATCCTCCCCTTCGACCCATCAGAGACCACCACCACAACAAAGCTAGAAACAACTTTAGACACAGTAGAAAAATGGATGATGGATCACAAACTAAAACTAAATTCTGAAAAAACAAAATTCCTTTTGCTCGAAAAAGCCCAAACTCCTACCATCACTGAACTGAAAATCAAAAATACCAAATACCCAATACAACCCGAACTAAAACTCCTAGGAGTTACGATAGACAGATGTTGCACAATGCAGCCCCAGATCAACAAAACAACCCAGAAAGCTTTTCTAACCATGAGAAATCTCCGTAAAATCAGAAAATTCTTTGACCAAGCACAATTTAGACTAATCGTCCAATCCCTAGTCTTAGGTCTGCTGGATTATTGCAACTCCCTATATCTTCCTTGTCCAGCCACTATGATAAAACAACTCCGGACCATACAAAACACCGCCCTCAGATTGATCTACTCACTCAAAAAATATGATCACATAACAACTGCCTTCTTAGATTCTCACTGGCTACCCATACAAGCACGAATCCAATTCAAATTCCACTGCCTGATATTCAAAGCATTACACGGCTCTTCCCCCTCCTATCTAAACAACCGCTTAAACCAAATCTCCACCTCAAGACACAGAAGAACCTCGAACCCTTTCGCCTTCCCCCCACTCAAAGGCACACAACGCAAGAAAATGTTTGACAACCTTCTGGCAACACAAGCAGCAAAAATCAACCATTCCATCTCCAATCTTATGACAATATCAGACAACTTCAAAACATTCAGAAAAGAAATCAAAACCCTGCTTTTCAAAAAATTCATCCAAATATCTTACCCCCTCCTCTTTTACCTCCAGAAGATTCACCTACCTTCAGATAACCTTCCCCCAAATTACCCACCTTAACACCATCCAATTAAACAAATACCATAAATAGATTGTAACCTACCCTCTCTAACTGCATTCCATATGTATTTTTCATACAGTTCTTCACTGTCAGTTTAATTTCCATCCTATAAGTTCACATAGAATTTTTCTTTTTTCAACCATCTTTATTTTCTCTTCTTTATTAATTTCCAGGTATTTTAGTTAGATTGTGAGCCTTCGGGACAGTAAGGGAATTTTTTAAGTACCTTCTTACTTCTCATTTATAATCTTAATGTATATTTTCTACAAACCGCTTAGAACCTAACGGATGTAGCTGTATATAAGAAATAAATTACATTACATTACTGTGCCCTGACCCCTCCGAGTCTCAACCATATCTTTTTCAATAATCATTCCTTGAGTATTCAAAATCTCAATTTCATTTTTCTTAAACTCTTAAGTTCTCTTCACAGTTTTTTTATTCTAAGATCCAAAGTCTGAATTTGTGGACACGAGGATTTTCCAAGATTAGCGATTAACATCCACAAAGAATCTAGCGTTACTTCAGATGGCTTAACATGAAGAAAATCTGGCAAATGTAGAGCTGGACTTTGTTCCGAGGACAAATCTCCTTCCACTGCACTCCTAAAAGCACCTTCATTCTACTCCCATCGTCGATAGAATCTGAACAGACCTAGCCCCAATAGGATCTCCTTTAAATGAGGAGACCCTAACTTCACCGATTGTTGAACAAAAGCCTTGGGTGAAGTAACATAGAAACATAGAAACAGAATATGACGGCAGAAAAGGGCTGACGGCCCAACAAGTCTGCCCACTCAAGAACCCTCCCTCCCAACAAGTCTGCCCACTCAAGAACCCTCACTCCCAACTAGTCCGCCTACTCAAGAACCCTTCTTCCCTGGAGTATCTATCGTTTGAGCATAACTCTGTAGTATTCCCACCTGTTTATCCCATCAACTCTTGAAGTCGAGCACGCAACTGGCCTCGACCACCTGGCGGGGAAGATCATTCCATCGGTATCACCATGAAATCTTCCTCCCTTAAGTGTTAGTGGATGCCCTCTTGTCGCCGTGGGACCCTTCAGAAAAAAAGATTTCCTCCTCCACTTTGATGTGATCCATGATGTATTTAAATGTTTCTATCATGTCCCCCTTTCTCTGCTAACACCCCTAACAGGGAGCTTTCATTCTGTGGCTGGGGGTGAGGTGCTCTTATGTCGGGACTAAGAGTGATATCCAGCTCAAGGAATCCTGTTGAATCTCCATTCTGTTCTGGTGGTTCCAGCAGGCTACTCTGCGATGATTGAATAGCCGCTGTCCTCCATACAAAATTGTCAATTGGGCCTACCGCTCTAGCAGTTGTCTTCCTCCATTGCTTCAGCATATTGAGGAAAATAAAAGGTGAAAAAATGCCATGGAATAAGGAGAAGCCAAACCAGGTGTCAGGTAAGACTTTCTTCAACTGCAACCTAAAATACCAACTTAGACTAAAACACTTTTTAGATAAAACCCTAATAAAGCCTAAAGGCTATACTAAAAAGTGCCAGTGTCAAAAAACTTTGACTACTTTCTTTTGAAATGAATTTGCCAAGCTAATTCATGTTTATTATGTTAGTATTCAAGCTAAGAATAATACCAAGATATTTGAGTTGGCCCTTGGCAAGGTCAACTCCCCTGGTTCCTGTGCCAAGTGTCTGAACTACTAGCACATAAGGGTAATGCTTCTGATTTTTTGTAATTGGTCTTAAGCCCAATAAAACTCCACCATTGTCTATAATAGTCATAGTAAGTTTCACGTCATAATCTGCATGCTTAATATATTAAAGCATGTCATTTGTGAACATGCTAATGCGATATTCTTGGTTACCTACTGTAATCTCTTGTATACAGGTATCCGTTCTTATATTTATTACTAAGGATTTTGAGGAGAGTAGCAATAAAAGAGGGTATAGTGGGCATCCCTGTCTTGTTCCCATTTGTAGTTTGAAAATGAGAGTGAGACAGCCATTAATTAAGAGTTGTGTGGCTGGGTGTGAGTAGAGTGTCCTAGGGCCTAGCCCAGGGGTGGGCAATTCCGGTCCTTGAGGGCCGGAATCCTCGCCATACTATTCCAAATCCATATTGTATCCGTTCTCCTTTCTAATTTTCTTGTAAACCGTGCCGAGCTCTACTGTTATAGAGAAGATGCGGTATATAAGCCTAAGGTTAAGTTTAGTTTAGTTCAGGATTTCCCCAATGAATTGAAAGCAGTGCATGCAAATAGATCTCATGCATATTCATTGGGGAAATCCTGAAAACCTGACTGGATTCCGGCCCTAGAGGACCGAAGTTGCCCACCCCTGGCCTAACCCATTTCACAAATGCTCCTGTTTTCTTGAGACCACATTGAATGCATTTTTGACATCCCTATCACTAGGGTTTGAGTTAGATTACAGCTTTGCAAGTGCCTTTAATAGATTCATGGAGGTTAAGTGTTCAGGGACAAAGCCCACCTGGTCTGCACGAATAAGGAAAGGAAGGAAGGAATTTAGTCTGGCAGCTAAAATGTTAGCTAGAATTTTATTGTCCTGATTGAGAAGTGAAATGAGTTGATAGAAATGCAGTCGGTCTATTATGGAATACAGTATGTGCTTGGTTACACACAGGATTATGTTTGGTTTCCACTAGAAGGCTATTATACATTTGCTGCATAGGGATAGTTATTAAACCATTTAGAATCTTCTTGTATTCAGGGCACAGTTTATTAGGTACAGATATATTGGCTAGTTTTAATTTAAAAAAATATGCTTTTATTAAAAAAGCAAAAATCTCAAATTAGTCAACAGCCAATGTACAAACTTCAGCATAATCCCAAACAGATTCCCTCAATCCCAACCCACCCACTCTCCCCAACCATAGCACCCCAGAGCACAATGCAGTCAATGATGAGAGTACAGGAAGAATCATGGGTCTAACACCAATGCTTAACCAGTATGACCAGATCTCCAGGTCTCATAGGGATCTCAAACCTTTTGATAGGGGAGTTTTAATTTTTTAATGGCTATTCTAATCTCATTCCAGGTTATAATTTGGGTATGTTAAGATTTTTGAAACATTTGGAGCGAGCTGCCTCATCCCCTGGTTTTTCAGAGTATAAGGTCTTATAGAAATCTATAACTAGAGTTAGAAGTGTATAATTTTCCAGTTTTGCTTCTTATGCTAGTGATAATATGCTTGGTCTTATGAGGGAACTTTAAGCATTCCACCAATCTCCCTGTTTTATTTCCTCAGTGATGGAAATTGTATTTTTGAAAATGTATGATACTTCAGTCCTTTGTTGCAATGTATTCAGTTAGTTTCTTATTCCTTTTATTTTAGTTTGCAGAATTGGGGTTTGCTGTGTGATATGTGAAGCCCTAAGTTCCCTCAGTTTTGGGGGGTCAAAGAGAGCATTTCTCCTTCCCATTTTTTCTTTAAAGTTGCTATGTACACCAAGATATGACCCTGCATAATGTCTTTTGCTGCTTCCCTTAATGCAACTGGATTAACATCTGTGCTATTATTAGTACTCATGTAATCTTGCCACTTGGCTTTCAAAAAATGACTTACTGTACACCAGGGAGTTCACTTTATAACACAGGATACCTCTTTTTTTGTTGTTTTTGTTTTACTACTCAACCTCTATAAACACAATAGCATTATTTCAAGTGAAGTGCTCAGGCCACCAACTTTCATGCTCAATTAATAAAAAGCACAGGCTGTGAAGGGAACCCTCAGAGCACCTCACGGTTCCTGTTCCATCAAAACATATTTTTTTCAAACACTACACAACTAATTACAGTAACTTATGTGAATTAGCTTCTTTTTGGTGGATTCCCTCTATGGTGGTATGCCGGCGCTTATGAGTCTCTCATTCTTCAATAGTTAATCCCGTACACCTTTTATTGGGCCGGCTTGATAAATGGATGTGGGGGATTAACTATTGAAGAATGATAGATTCATAAGCGCCGGCATACCACCATAGAGGGAATCCACCCAAAAGAAGTCACTTCACATAAGTTACTATAATTAGTTGTGAGGTGTTTGAAAAAAATGTCTGTTTTGATGAAACGGGAACCGTGAGGTGCTCTGAGGGTTCCCTTGGCAGCCTGTGCTTTTTATTAATTGAGCACAAAGGTTGGTGGTCTCAGCACTTCACTTGAAATAATACATTATGGGGCTCATAATCGAAAGAGAAAAACATCCAAAAACCGGCCTAAGTCGGCACTTGGACGAACATTTCCCAAATACGTCCAAGTGTCGATAATAAAAACGAGTTTTGGACGTATTTCTAAACGACCTAGGCCTACATAGTGCCGCTGAACGACCAAAGCTAAATGGGGCATTTTGGGAGAAGTGTCAAGGGCGGGAGATGGGCAGGACATAGGCTGGCTTAGATTTAGTCGTACAGCATGTTTAACCGAAAGTTATACAGCCAACGATCGACGGAACTTGGACGTTGTAACTTAGACCATGTAAAACATGATCTAAGTCACAAAAACCCACCTACAGTCACCAGATAAGTACTGCAAACACATAAAACAGACCCCCACACACTACCCCAGTGATCCCCGACCCCCCCCATAAAAATATTAATCATACCTTTAAAATTCAGCCTCTAGACCATCATCATCTGGCTGCCTGGCATAGGAAAGCCTAGTTGTCCAGCCCAGAGGCAGCTTAAGTCGTCTTGGGAGTGGGTTAGGGACTCATGGAGAGGAGGACCCATGCCCATAAGCCCCTGTAATCACTGCATTGATACTGAAGCATGTGCACTCTCCTATACACCCCCAAAACCCTTTTGTACTGGCATATAAGTGGCTCCTGCAGCCATAAGGGCTATTGGGGTGGTAGATAAGTGGGTCTAGGGGATTCTGGAGGTGGTTTGGGGGGCTCACCGTGACCTATAAGGGAGCTGTAGTGAGGAAAAGCCATGGCACCTTTTTGTGAAGTTCACAGCAGTGCCCTGTAAGGTACTCCACTATTTAGGTGCCATGTCTGGGTGTTCAGTCCATCACTTTGCAGACCCTTCCCACATACAACAGGGCTTGTTCTAGGCGGTTTTGACTTGGACGAAAAGTTGGACGGAAATGTGGTATAAAGATGGATGATTTAGCGGCTTGGACGATCAGATCGGCAGGACGTATAATTAGATGATTTTTGAAAGAAAAAAATTTTGGACGTATCTTTTGAAAATGTGTCTTAGGCTGTTTTTTACTTTGGATGACTTGCGAGTTGGCTGCAAACGGACTTAGACGTTCCTTTCGATTATGCCCCTCTGTGTTTATAGAGCTTGAGTAGTAAAACAAAAAATTTTGTTATAAAAAGAGGTATCCTGTGAAATGAAAGGAGTGTTTAAAAAGAAAAAAAAAATGAGCCAACTTTCAAGTGTGCCACACAGGTCAAGATCTTTGACAATATTAGGCATGGTGATGAAACACAAAGTTTTATTGGCCATTTCTAAACTGCATATTCATTCCTCAAAGTTGTCTGTGCGATCCTCTTGTGCAATTCGATCTTCTACTTTTTAAATCCTTTTAGCTTGAAGGTCGGACACCTCCTTTATTTCCTCAATTAGTGTGTGTATTTTTTGTCAGTTTATCTTCCAATCTAGATAAACACCACTCCAGACTAAATGGTGAACAAGGCTTGAATAATTCCTCTGTAAGTTGCTAGGAGTGAAATGTAGCCTGGTTGGGTTTAATAGTGTTAAATGTTTTGAAGGTGGTATATTCTGGAGTGGATGAGCAGGGCATCCCTTCAGCTATTTTAATTATGATGTTCGCTGCTGTTTACAAGTATTTCTTAATTTATTGAAAGGCATAGTAACATAGTAGATGATGGCAGATAGAGACCTGAATGGTCCATCCAGTCTGCCCAACCTGATTCAATTTAAATTTTTTAAATTTTTTTACATTTTTTCTTCTTAGCTATTTCTGGGCGAGAATCCAAAGCTTTACCCGGTACTGTGCTTGGGTTCCAACTGCCGAAGTCTCTGTCAAAACTCACTCCAGCCCATTTACACCCTCCCAACCATTGAAGCCCTCCACAGCCCATCCTCAACCAAAAGGCCATATACAGACACAAACCATGCAAGTCTGCCCAGTACTGGCCTTGGATCAATATTTACTATTATTTTCTGATTCTAGATCCTCTGTGTTCATCTCACAATTCTTTGAATTCCGTCACCGTTTTCCTCTCCACCACCTCTCTCGGGAGCACATTTCAGGCATCCACCACCCTCTCCGTAAAGTAGAATTTTCTAACATTGCCTTTGAATCTACCACCCCTCAACCTCAAATTATGTCCTCTGGTTTTACCATTTTCCTTTCTCTGGAAAAGATTTGTTCTACATTATTACCCTTCAAGTATTTGAACGTCTGAATCATATCTCCCCTGTCCCTCCTTTCCTCAAGGGCAGGGGTAAGCAATTCAGTCCTCGAGAACCGGAGCCAGGTCAGGTTTTCAGGATATCCACAATGAATACGTATGAGATGGATTTGCATGCACTGCCTCCCTGAGATGCAAATCTATCTCATGCATATTTATTATGGATATCCTGAAAACCTGACCTGGCTCTGGCTCTCAAGGACCAGAATTGCCTACCCCTGCTCTAGGGCAGTGATTCCCAACCCTGTCCTAGAGGAACACCAGGCCAATCGGGTTTTCAGGCTAGCCCTAATGAATATGCATGAGAGAGATTTGCATATGATGGAAGTGATAGGCATGCAAATTTGCTTCATGCATATTCATTAGGGCTAGCCTGAAAACCCAATTGGCCTGGTGTTCCTCCAGGACAGGGTTGGGAACCACTGCTCTAGGGCATACTTATTCAGGGCTTCCAGTCTTTCCTCATACATTTTCTGGTGCAAACCTCCTATCATTTTCATCACCCTCCTCTGGACCACTTCAAGTCTTCTTACGTCCTTCGTTAGATACGGTCTCCAAAACTGAACACAATACTCCAAGTGGGGCCTCACCAACAACCTATATAGGGGCATAAACACCTTCTTCCTTCTACTGTTATGCCTCTCTTTATACAGCCCAGCATCCTTCTGGCAGCAGCCACCGCCTTGTCACACTGTTTTTTCGCCTTTAGATCTTCGGACACTATCACCCCAAGGTCCCTCTCCCCGTCTGTGCATATCAGATTCTCACCTCCCAGCATATATGGTTCCTTCCAATTATTAATCATAGTAACATAGTAGATGATGGCAGATAAAGATCCGAATGGTCCATCCAGTCTGCCCAACCTGATTCAATTTAAATTTTTTTTTAAAATTTTTTCTTCTTAGCTATTTCTGGGCAAGAATCCAAAGCTCTACCCGGTATTGTGCTTGGGTTCCAACTGCCAAAATCTCTGTTAAAACTACTCCAGCCCATCTACACCCTCCCAGCCATTGATGCCCTCCCCAGTCCATCCTCCACCAAACGGCCATATACAGACACAGACGGTGCAAGTCTGCCCAGAACTGGCCTTAGTTCAATTTTTAATATTATTTTCTGATTCTAGATCCTCTGTGTTCATCCCACGCTTCTTTGAACTCAATTACAGTTTTACTCTCCACCACCTCTCTCGGGAGTGCATTCCAGGCATCCACCACCCTCTCCGTAAAGTAGAATTTTCTAACATTGCCTTTGAATCTACCACCCCTCAACCTCAAATTATGTCCTCTGGTTTTACCATTTTCTTTCTCTGGAAAAGATTTTGTTCTACGTTAATACCCTTCAAGTATTTGAACGTCTGAATCATATCTCCCCTGTCTCTCCTTTCCTCTAGGGCAGGGGTAGGGAACTCCAGTTCTCAAGAGCCGTATTCCAGTCGGGTTTTCAGGATTTCCCCAATGAATATGTATGAGAACTATTTGTATGCACTGCTTTCAATGCATATTCATTGGGGAAATCCTGAAAACCCGACTGGAATACGGCCCTCGAGGACCGGAGTTCCCTACCCCTGCTCTAGGGTATACATATTCAGGGCTTCCAGTCTCTCCTCATACGTTTTCTGGCGCAAGCCTCCTATCATTTTTGTCGCCCTCCTCTGGACCGCTTCAAGTCTTCTTAAGTCCTTCGCCAGATACTGCCTCCAAAACTGAACACAATACTCCAAGTGGGGCCTTACCAACAACCTATACAGGGGCATCAACACCTTCTTTCTTCTGCTGGCTACGCCTCTCTTTATACAGCCCAGAATCCTTCTAGCAGCAGCCACTGCCTTGTCACACTGTTTTTTCGCCTTTAGATCTTCGGACACTATCACCCCAAGGTCCCTCTCCCCATCTGTGTATATCAGCTTCACACCTCCCAGCATATACGGTTCCTTCTGATTATTAATCCCCAAATGCATTACTCTGCATTTCTTTGCATTGAATTTTAGTTGCCAGGCATTAGACCATTCCTCTAACTTTTGCAGATCCTTTTTCATATTTTCCATTCCCTCTTCGGTGTCTACTCTGTTACAAATCTTGGTATCATCTGCAAAAAGGCACACTTTTCCTTCTAACCCTTCAGGAATGTCACTCACAAACAGATTGAACAGGATCAATCCCAGCACTGAACCACGGGAGACTCTACTACTCACCTTTACTTTCTCCGAGCGACTTCCATTAACTACCACCCTCTGGCATCTGTCCGACAGCTAGTTTCTAACCCAGTTCACCACTTTGGGTCCTAACTTCAGCCCTTCAAGTTTGTTCAACAGCCTCCTATGAAGAACCGTATCAAAGGCTTTGCTGAAATCTAAGTAAATTACATCTAGCATATGTCCTCGATCCAGCTCTCTGGTCACCCAATCAAAAGATTCAATCGGGTTCATTAGGCACGATTTACCTTTTGTAAAGCCATGTTGCCTCGGAACCTGTAACCCATTAGATTCAAGGAAGTACACTATCCTTTCTTTCAGCAGCACTTCCATTATTTTTCTAACAACTGAGGTGAGGCTCACCGGTCTTTAGTTTCCTGCTTCATCCCTGTGACCACAGGTACGTTAGATAGATTGTGAGCCCACCGGAACAGAGAGGGAAAATGCTTGAGTACCTGATTGTAAAACCGCTTAGATAACCTTGATAGGCGGTATATAAAATCCTAATAAAACTTGAAACTTGAAACTTATGAATAGGGACCACATCCGCTCTCCTCCAATCCCCAGGAATCACTCCCGTCCCCAGAGATTTGTTGAACAAGTCTTTAATAGGACTCGCCAGAACCTCTCTGAGCTCCCTTAGTATCCTGGGATGGATCCTCTCTGGTCCCATCGCTGTGTCCACCTTCAGTTTTTCAAGTTGCTCATAAACACTCTCCTCTGTGAACGGCGCAGAATCTACTCCATTTTCTCGTGTAACTTTGCCAGACAATCTCAGTCCTTCTCCAGGATTTTCTTCTGTGAACACAGAACAGAAGTATTTGTTTAGCACATTTGCTTTCTCCTCATCACTCTCCACATATTTGTTCCCAGCATCTTTTAGCCTAGCAATTCCATTTTTTATCTTCCTCCTTTCACTAATATATCTGAAAAATTTTTTATCTCCCTGTTTTACATTTTTAGCCATTTGTTCTTCCGCCTGTGCCTTCGCCAAACGTATCTCTCTCTTGGCTTCTTTCAGTTTCACCCTGTAGTCCTTTCTGCTCTCCTCTTCTTGGGTTTTTTTATATTTCATGAACGCCAACTCTTTCGCCTTTATTTTCTCAGCCACTAGGTTGGAGAACCATATCGGCTTCCTTTTTCTCTTGTTTTTATTGATTTTCTTCACATAAAGGTCCGTAGCCATTTTTATCGCTCCTTTCAGCTTAGACCACTGTCTTTCCACTTCTCTTATGTCCTCCCATCCTAACAGCTCTTTCTTCAGGTACTTTCCCATTGCATTAAAGTCCGTACGTTTGAAATCTAGGACTTTAAGTATCGTGTGGCCGCTCTCCACTTTAGCCGTTATATCAAACCAAACCGTTTGATGATCGCTACTACCCAGGAACATTAGAGATACTCTCTCCATTTGTGAGGACCAGATCCAATATCGCTTTTTCCCTTGTGGGTTCCGTCACCATTTGTCTGAGCAGAGCCTCTTGAAAGGCATCCACAATCTCCCTACTTCTTTCCGATTCCGCAGACGGAACATTCCGGTCCGCATCCGGCAGGTTGAAATCTCCCAACAGCAGAACCTCCTCTTTCCTTCCAAACTTTTGGATATCCACAATCAAATCCTTATCAATTTGCTGCGATTGAGTCAGAGGTCTATAGACTACACCCACGTAGGTAGAAGTTCTATCTTCTCTTTTCAGAGCGATCCATAGTGCTTCTTCCTCTCCCCATATCCTTTGTATTTCAGTTGCTTGGATATCAATCTTTACATAGTTGCTTAGCAGCTTCAGCAAGGAGCTCAGTATGATATTTCTTTTTCTTATTTATTTCTTTATTCAGTTTTCTATACTGTTCTCCCAGGAGAGATCAGAACAGTTTACATGAATTTATTCAGGTACTCAAGCATTTTTCTCTGTCTGTCCTAGCAGGTTCACAATCTATCTAATGTACCTGGGGCAATGGGGGGATTAAATGACTTGCCCAGGGTCACAAGGAGCAGCGTGGGTTTGAACCCACAACCCCAGGGAGCTGAGGCCGTAGTTTTAACCACTGCGCCACACTCTCAGTATATGAGTGAACAGAGAATGTTCACTATGAATATAGTAGTATATCATAGAAGTAGGGACAGACAAGAGCTTAAATATATATAGCATATGGTTAAAGTTGTCTTTTGATAGTAACCTCTCCCCTTTTTGTCATATGTTATTTCAAGAGTAGCATATTTTCTGTAGAGGGATTCGGAAAGCTGTCAACAAAATTGAAACACTGCACATTTTGAAAGCCTATTGAGTTGCCTACCTGCACATTGGAAGGGGTTGGACAGGCAGCGGGTGGTGATTTTGCCATGGGCAGGGGGGGGTGGGGGAGGGAGGAATGGAGGCATTATTGGGAGGGCAGGCAATTTTTTTTTTTTTAAAATGAGAAAATACTTATGTGGCCCCAGCCCGATATTCAACCAGGGTCCACATACCATGGCTCACTACACATACCATGGCTTATTTATTTAGGTTTAAGATTGTAGTTCTTAATTATATTGGATTAATAGAAAGTTTGTTTTTAGTTTGTATTTTAATTTTTTCTTTTGCTTCTGTAAACCACAGTGAACCACTTGTTAAGGTATTTGCAGTGGATTATGTTATGAAAACCAGACTCTATAAGCAGTGAAAGTGGGAGTGTGTGGTGCAGTAGTTAGAGCTACAGCCTTGACACCCTGAGGTTGTGGGTTCAAATCCCGCACTGCTCCTTGTGACCCTGGGCAAGCCACTTAATCCCCATTGCCCCAGGTACATTAGATAGAGTGGGAGCCTGCCAGAATAGTTAGGGACTAATGCTTGAGTACCTGAATAATTTGTAATCCACTTAGAATTGTAGGATATGTGGAATATAAATTATTATTATTTTTTTAAAATACTGGTTAAAGAGCAATAGAAATGTATTCTCTCCTGTACTGTGAATAATACAAAAATAGAAGTTGCACATTTCCTAAAGCTGACACATCTCAGTACTTAAAAAATATTAAATAAAAATATATTTTTTCTTTGTTTTCCCTTTGTTGTCTGGGCATTTTAGTTTTCTTTATTATTATTAATCAACTTTTTACTTTCAAATACAAGCATAAAATTATATTTGAACATAGAATCAAAGTAAAACAAAAAGAAAAATATATATGGTGGAAAACTCCACCCAGAAAGCTAATCACTTATTTAGTCCACAATTTAGGAGACCACAGAGAGAAAGCTAATCAATAGAAATATATATTCAAAAGAGACGGCTTAAGAGTTGATAAACCAGCAGCCAGTTCGCATTAATATGTGGAAGGACCTACTGGTCCTATTATTACTCCAACCTCTTCTTAAGCCACAATAAAGTCCAGCAATTGTTTTGGTTCAAAGAAAAGAAAATTTTCCCCACTATACAATATACAACATTTTCCCGGAAACTTCAAAATAAAGGTAGCTCCAAAAGCCGGGACTCAAATGATAAACCAAGAAATCTTTTCTTCTTCTTTGTAAAGCTTGGATGTATCAGGAAATACACGAATAGATGAACCAAATAATTGTTCATTTATGTGTTTGAAATAACTCTGAAGAACCAAATCTCTATTGTATTCCAAGGCAAATGTGACAATAACGGTTGCCCTAGCCACAACTACTTCCAGTGAATTTTCCTAAAGAATTGGTTCGATTCATCTCTCCTTTCATGATTCCTATATTGTCAGTGGGAGTAGAGCTTCCTGATGGTAAGATATTGGGTTCTCAATAGCAGTGGTAAATTCTCAGATGGTTTGAATAATAACTCACGTAAATATCTACATACCATCTCAACTGCTGACAAAATAGGAGAAGGGTTACCAGGTGCTTGATTACCGACCTGTCTCATATTATGAGGGAAATTTAAAAGAAGGTTTTGTCTTTTAGAAGGGACACAACCAGAGCATACAGTACGTGGGGAAAGGAGGAAGGGTTTCCCTGAGAATCGATGACTAGCCACTGTAGCAAGGTTCCCTCTCCTTGCTTGTTTTCCTAGGCACAGGCAGATGAGTCTGTGGAGTTGTTATGTCTCCACAATAGGAAGCTGGAAATCTGAGGTAGAAGGTTTGCCTCCAACAACCTGCCAAGTCAGGAGCTTATCTAAGGCTGCTAACTGGATCCAGACTCACAGGACAGTCTTGCTTTACTTGGGGAATGCAATGGGGAAATCAGAACTATAAGTTTCTTCATGCAATGGGGTAAACTCACAACTGGATGAAATCTCATTGGCAACCTTATGCTTGATGAGCTTAAGGTATTTAAAAGTCCATGGTTGAAAACCAGTCTGGGAAGAACGAGGCATGCATGAAGTTACCTGTGAGTTTGCTTTAGAGAGGAAGCTTTGGTTCTAGTTGGGAGAGATTTGCTTTCTTATCCAGATTCCAGAAGGGAAGTGAAAAGAAAGGGAAAGCTTAAGGGTACTTCTGCAGATATAAAAGGCTGCCCTGAAATATGAAGCAGAAGTGCATAATAAGGAAAGTCTTTTAAAGCTGATCAGTACTGTGTGCGCCCACTTGGTGTGTCAGAAAACCTGGACTAGCATTCCATGTAAAACAGGAATTAAATGGTGGGAAGTAAGGAATTACCTGTTGTAGTTGTATGGTTGTAACTGGGAAAGAAAAGAACCCCAAGTTAGTGATATGGAGATGCCATGACTTTTGTTTTGTTAAGAAATATTAAAGCTTTTTGATTTCGGAAAGTTTTTGTGTGGTTCTGATGTTTATGAGGTCCTTGATAGTAAAGTGACTGCTTAATAAGGCCTTGGCAAGGTTGTCTCACTGGCCTGTAGAGGATACTAGGCCCAGAACACTATAGGGTTACCAGATTTTCCATCCGGTAAAAGAGGATACATGGCCCCATCCTGTTTCGCCCCCAGGCATGCCCTGTAATGCCTGTGGGTCCACCCCGCTCCACCCCCAGCCCCGCCACCCCAAACCCTACCTCACACAGACCTCATCTCTTCGGACCGGGGCTTGAGTGCATCTGCACATGCGCAAATGCACTCTAGCCCCGGTCCCGATCTCACCAGCTTTTCAAAACCCAGAAAAAGTGCCGGGTTTTGAAAAGCTGTCCGGAAGCCCGGACGTAAAAGAGGACATGTCCAGGAAAATCCAGACATCTGGTAATCCTAGTGTAACACTGAGGATCCGACACCAGGGGGACCTGGAATCATCACAGTACATGTGTTTTAAATGTGGGTGGCTAGGTTATAAAATTGTCCCATATATCTAACCTGGTAACAGCTCCAATGCTTATGGAACCTCTGAGCCATCAGAATATTGTGACAGTCGGTCACCATCAATGCCAGCAACCCACACATTCTCAGTTATCACATACGAAATGAATAGGGCTATCCAGGCGTCCGGATGGCTTTTCAAAAAAGCAAATAAGATGCTAGGAATTATTAGGAAAGGGATGGTACACAAGACTAAGATTTTTGTAATGACTCTGTATCTCTCCGTGGTGTGACCTTACCTTGAGTATGGCATTCGACTTTGGTTGCCTTATCTCAAAACAGATATAGTGGAGCTAGAAAAAGTTCAAAGAAGAGCGACTAAGATGATAAAGGGGAAGGAACTCCTCTTGTATGATGAAAAACTAAAGAGGTTAGGGCTGTTCAGGTTGGAAAAGAGACGGCTGAGGGCAGATATGATTGAAGTCTACAAAATCCTGAGTGGTATAGAACAGATGCTAATGGATCCATTTTTTACTCCATCAAAAATGACAAAGACTAGGGGACACTTAGTCTTAGCCAAATGTTGTGTCTTCAAGGGCTTGATGCTAGTGTTCAAATCCTTGCACAACATGGCGCCAGGCTACATGACAACCAAGCTTCCTCCATACGTGCCAAACAGGTTTCTCCATTCCCAGGATGAAATATGCCTCAATACGCCCCCCCCCCCCCCCCCGGTCATGTCCTTCAACTGCAAACTGCCAAACAACATTCCTACTCCCACTTCATACCAAACCACTGGAATCAATTGCCCCCACAATCAGATCCCTTGAAGGATTTCTGAACGTTAGGAAAGCAATAAAAACATACCTCTTCACCTAACTCCCCTGCCCACGACTGATGGATTACACAGAAATGTATATTGGTACTATACCTTTGGTATGAGTCGAGTTAGGATAAAAACTTGTAACTATGGCAAATTGTAACCCATTAACTGTATAATATGTATATTGAGCTTGTTGGAGAGAACAGAATAGAAAATGAATTAAATATATAAAGTGAATAAATAAAATGTCTAAGAGATATTCTGGCAAGGGAAGTGTCTTTTCAACCAGTAATAAAGTCTTTATTGAACAAGTAATGGTCCCAAGGATCCCTGTTTTAGCGTATGAAAACGCCTTCTTCAGGGGACACTGAAATTGTGAAATGCTGACGTCAAGAATCGTGTGAGCAGTCAGGCAGCAACAGGGATCCTTGTTGGGACTATTACTTGTTCAATAAAGACTGTTACTGGTTGAAAACCACCTCCTTTGCCTTTTCTGTTTGACTGTCTTTACTCGAAGGCGAGTATGGGATAGTCTGCCCAGCTACTGACGAATATCACACAACCTAAAAGAGAGGCTCTGGAAATCTCCACAGGCAGCCATACTGCAGGATTTCAGTGACCTTACACTTGCATATACATAAGTTTACGTAGGTCAAGTGGATTTTTTTTTTCTTTCGAGGAATTGTGATTAGCAGGGGGGGTTTATTTTATTTGTGTCTACTTTTGAAAATTCAGGCACATTCATGCAAATCTAGACAATTTATATGTGCTAAACTGCAGGTGTAAGTGTTAAGTGCCTAATTTCCCTGGAGTAGTTTTCAAAGTGGAAGTATGTGCGTTCATTCTGAACATTTGGCAAAGCCCTGTAAGAAAAAAAGGATGCCCATTTCTTTGAAGCTTGTCTACAGTTATAAAATGGCCTCCTTAGGGGCTAAATTCAATTAAAAGTACACTTGGAAATGTTTAGTAGAACATTTTTGACTCTGAAAATGTTTTACTGTTTTGAAGGAAAATGTTAAATTGTTAAGGGATTCCTACAACCAGTATACCTACTGTTCCTCCTGGCATCAAATATTTATTTCTGCCTTTTTTGGCTTCCTTCTATTTAGCTGGAGGGTTCTGCTTTGTTCTTTAATGCTGAATATTCATTATCCAAGAGAGGTTTTTTTGCTTACTGTTTTCTTTGTTGTTCGTTACACACTTGTATGGGTATTGCTTAGCTCTTGCTATTGGCAGGTTCTTAAAAAAGCTGAAGAATTTGATTTATGTTTTGCGACATTTGTATTTGGAAAAAGAAGGGTGATTATATCTTTAATTTCCTTTCACAGGATTTCTTTCTTCACCTTATTTCCTGCCTTTTAATGCAAACTATTTAGAAATTAAAGACTTTTTTTTTTTTTTTTTTGCAGTTTTGTATAGTTAAGTCCATCTGTAACCCACTTAATTTGATTTTTCCCAATCACGTCCTTGCTCTTTTCACTCAAATCCTCCTGTGTGTCTTTGTCTTGACACATGTGCCAGCTAGTTTTTAAACTCCAAGAAACAGGGGATGTCTATTGTGTCTAGTAAAGCACCACAGATGCCTGCAGTCAAACGACAATAACAACAATGATGAACATCGTCATTATAAAGAAAGAATATCCCCATTCTGACTGATAAAAAAGCTGGATCCAAGAAAAATGGAGATAATGGTGAAAGAGAACACCGGAATAGTACTGATCAACTCATTATTGTGTGTGTAAAGAGAGAAAAGATCTCTCAAGTACCAAGAAATGCAGTGAGAGACCAAGAAAATATGACAGATAGACCACAGAAATATTTCCTATTATGTTTTTTATTTATATCCTGCTTTATACAAAGCGAGTTCCAAAAACACATACATAGTAAAAAAAAAAAAAAAAAACCCCACACAAAACACATTGCAAACCATGTGATAGGCCAGAACTCTGTACAGGGGTTCAAGGAGGGTTTGGATAGGTTCCTGGAGGATAAGGAGATAGAGGGGTACAGATATAACTAGAGGTAGTTTATAGAAATAGGCAGAAACCACTTCACAGGTCACGGACCTGATGGGCCGCCGCGGGAGCGGACCGCTGGGCGAGATGGACCTCGGTCTGACCCAGTGGAGGCAACTTCTTATGTTCTTATGTTCTTATGTTCAAAACACCTTAACTGCATTGTCCTACATAAAATACACCTCAAAAACAATCCACCCCATCCTCACATACAATACTCACCCATACACCACAAATACCCACCCCTGTCTCTTTGTATCATTTATACATTCAAGTTGTAAAACTATATTATCTTCTCTCTTAGCACCCATATTTCTTCTGATACAACTGCAGCAGCAGGAGGCTATTAAACTCTATGAAGGGAGCAAGACTCAGGCAACTGGTGTTGGAACCAACAAGGGATCAGGCAATACTGGACCTGATACTTACCAATGGAGAAAGTGTCACAGAGGTCTCGGTGGGCGACACATTGAGCTCCAGTGACCACAACATGGTATGGTTCAATCTCAGAAAAGGTTTCACTAAATCTACCAAACTGACCAAGGTCCTCAAATTCAAGGACACAAATTTCAAAGAAATGGGAGACTTTGTTCACTAGGCGCTACAAAGCCAAGCAGAAACCGATAATGTGGAAGAAATGTGGTCGACTTTGAAAGCCACCATACAAGAAGCAACAAACCGCTATGTTAAATCAGTAAGTAAACGGCGAAGGAACAATAAGCCACAGTGGTTTACTGTGGAGATCTCAGACCTCATCAAGGAGAAGAAAAAAGCATTCATCTCTTACAAACAATCGGGGAAGCAGGACTCTAGAGCAGACTACCTGACCAAATCAAAAGCCGTCAAAACAGCAGTCAGGGAGGCTAAATTCCACATGGAAGAGTCTCTGGCAAAGAACATCCAGAAGGGAGATAAATCCTTCTTCAGGTATATCAGTGACAGAAGAAAAAACTCAGGCGGGATTGTACGTCTTAGGAATCCAGACGGAGACTATGTGGAAAAGGATTCGGAAAAAGCCCAACTATTAAATGAATACTTCTGCTCAGTCTTCACCCGAGAAGCGGCTTGGCCCTCAGCTACAGACAAGGGTTGGCTCAGTTGACCCTTTTAGTAACTTTGAGTTTATGCCCAGCAGTGTCTACAGTGAGCTGTCAAAGCTCAAGGTTAACAAAGCAATGGGGCCGGACAACCTGCACCCCAGGGTGCTTAGGGAGCTGAGTGATGTCTTGGCGGAGCCACTGTCCGCGCTCTTCAACCTCTCCCTTAGTACAGGCAGCGTCCCGCTGGACTGGAGGATGGCTAACGTCATTCCACTCCACAAGAAAGGCTCAAAGATGGAGACAGCAAACTACAGACCAGTGAGTCTAACATCGATAGTGAGCAAACTAATGGAAACTCTAATCAAACACCAATTGGATAAGATCCTGGATGAAGAGAATCTACGGGATCCCCGACAACATGGATTTACTAAGGGGAGATCATGCCAATCCAACCTGATCAGCTTATTTGATTGGGTGACGGAGAAGCTGGATATTGGGGAGTCCCTGGACATCGTGTACCTGGACTTTAGCAAAGCATTCGATAGCGTACCACACCGCAGGTTGCTGAGCAAGATGAGTTCTATAGGATTAGGTGACACATTGACGCAATGGGTTGGGAACTGGCTTGGAGGTAGGCTTCAAAGGGTGGTGGTGAACGGCACCCCCTCCGAAATGACAGAGGTGATCAGTGGAGTGCCACAGGGCTCAGTCTTGGGCCCGATCCTATTCAACATCTTTATAAGGGACTTGGCAGAAGGGCTTAGAGGTAAAATAACATTATTTGCCGATGACGCCAAACTAAGCAATGTAGTGGGCAAATGCACAACAGACGAAGATTCAATGCCCGACAACATGATGCATGACCTACTCCTACTGGAGCGCTGGTCTAGGACATGGCAACTCAACTTCAATGCCAAAAAATGCAAAGTTATGCACCTGGGCAGCCAAAATCCAGGAAAGTCTTATACCCTTAATGGCGAGTTCCTAGCAAAAACGGTAGCAGAACGAGACTTGGGGGTAATCGTCAGTGAGGACATGAAGTCTGCCAATCAAGTGGAGCAGGCTTCGTCCAAGGCAAGACAAATCATGGGTTGCATACGAAGGGGTTTCGTCAGCCATAAGGCGGAAGTCATTATGCCATTGTATAGATCCATGGTGAGGTCCCACCTGGAATACTGTGTGCAATTTTGGAGGCCACATTATCGCAAGGATGTGCTGAGACTGGAGTCGGTGCAGAGAATGGCCACCCGGATGGTCTCGGGACTCAAGGATCTTCCATACGAAGAACGGCTTGACAAATTACAGCTATACTCGCTCGAGGACTGCAGAGAGAGGGGAGACATGATCGAGATGTTCAAGTATCTTATGGGCCGCATCGAGGCGGAGGAAAATATCTTCTTTTTCAAGGGTCCCACGACAACAAGAGGACATCCATGGAAAATCAGGGGCGGGAAACTGCGAGGTGACACCAGGAAATTCTTTTTCACTGAAAGAGTGGTTGATCGCTGGAACAGTCTTCCACTACAGGTGATTGAGGCCAGCAGCGTGCCTGATTTTAAGGCCAAATGGGATCGGCCATGGGATCTATTCACAGGGCAAAGGTAGGGGAGGGACATTAGGGTGGGCAGACTGGATGGGCCGTGGCCCTTATCTGCCGTCTATTTCTATGTTTCTATATTTCTATGTTTCAACAAATGTTTAAATGAAGTGAGATTCCCTTGCTGACGTATGCAATCCGGGAGTTTATTCCACTCTGCTGGGCCCGCACATGAAAATGTTGCAGCCCTCATGGTTTGCAACCGCAACTCCTTTCTAGATGGCATCACCAAATCACCATTACCAGCATAACGCAACTTTGAGGGCTCCTTTTACTAACCATGCGCTAAATGAAAAATACTAACGCAAGCTCTATGGAGGCGTTAGCATTTAGCATGCGCTAAAACCGCTAGCGCACCTTAGTAAAAGGAACCCTAAGAGTGAAGTCTGGTATGTGATTCCCTCTGACAGGTACCGCAGTGACAATCTATGTATTGCTATGTAAGTTAGAGTACAGAGTGAGGTATAGACAAAGGTTTTAGACAAAGGATCACTTACAGGTCATGGACCTGATGGGCTGCTGCGGGAGCAGACTACTGGGCGCGATGGACCCCTGGTCTGACCCAGCGGAGGCAACTTCTTATGTTCTTATAAATTGTTCTTGCTATATTACGCCAGTACAACTAAATAAAGTGCGGATGATAGAGTTCTGTGCAACCTGTAATGCTGTTAATACAGTGGCTAGAACACCCAGTAGCACTATATTGCAGTAGTCTAGACTTGAGAGCACAATTGACTGAAGGACTTTTTTTAAAGTCACCACCCGACAGATAATAGTACAGATTATTTACAAGTCGCAGCTATTACTTTGGATGCCAAAGGCTTGATTATAAAGAATTTTCTAGAACACCTGAATAAGTTGCCTCTACATGCAACATCTTACGGACTCCAGAGGGTAGGTCTCTTTGGCATGACGTAAATACTTCAGCAAACGTTAGCAGGAAATTGACAGCCTGAGATCACACTTACATGCCCTGGCATACTGTCAAGGTATGTGAAAAAAATGTAACCTATTGAGATACTGCTTCTGAAGAAAAAGTGCTAAAAATGTATGTTCATGCTGCTGTGGACCATGGTCTATGGCATATAGCTTCTTTAGAGTAGGTGGAGGAAATGTTCCCTCTGATATTTAAACACCATGGTATATAATTTTTATTTATTCAATTCAATTTTCTATACCGTTCTCCCAGGAGAGCTCAGAACGGTTTTACATGAATTTATTCAGGTACTCAACTTTGACTTCAAACCCTGAGCACGGCATTTAAATGTATAGCCAGATATTCAGGGCCAGGTTGTATCTGAAAGTTATCCAGGTAGTACAGATAACCATCTAGCCAAATTAGGACTACTACCCAAATAATTAGCTTTACATATCAGGCAGTTTGTCCGGGTTTTGAAAAGGGTTAAGCTCGGAACCACATCTGGAGGGCCTCTGCGCATGCATGGATGCGACACAATGACATTACATCCATGCATGCATGCGTGTGATATCATCGCATTGCATCCCCGCATGTGCGGAGATCCTCTAGACGTGGCCCCAAAGAGACGAGGTTTGTGTGGGACCGGGGTTAGGGCAGGTGGAATGGGAAGGGGCTATGGGTGGAATGGGGTGGGACTGTGGTCGGGATGGGGCAGGACCAGGGTGGAATGGGGTGGGTCCACCCATCCTCTTTTTAGGAACAAAATATCTGGTAACCCTAGGTGAAAGAGGCAAAATTGCAGGGGGCGGTGGGGGTAGGAAGGAAAACACACACAAAATGGCTTTTTAGGTGCCAGCAGAGAAAATGCGTGAGACAAATTCATTGAGGTGTGTGAGCAGAAGAAGCTGCCTAAATGAATGTGTCACATGCCAAATGCATGTGACTTGGGAGGTGCAAGGTATTTTCCTGTCCCCAGAGGGCTCACAATCTAAATCGAAGGTTAGTGACTTGCTGAAGACCACAAGGAATATCGGTGGAATTTGAACCCCGGGAGTCCACCTGCCGCTCTAATCATTAGCTTCAAATATATAAGATAGTAAACCATACATATACACCTCCTTCACTTGCAAAATTTCAAGCTCACACGATCCTCAGCGAGGCCACATCCCCACTCCGCATACGCTCATGGTGGGCGGCTTTATGCCTCAACTTGTCATTGGATCCTTTATCTTTATATATATTAATTTTTTGACTTTTATTTCATATTATTTAAAAGATTTTACTTTCTTTCTCATATCTACTAAGAATAGTTCACTTAGCTTTATTAGCTGAACTTCTGGTCTTTATTCACTGAATGGGGGACAACCGACATGTTTCACTCTATGATTTACAACGGTTTCTTCATGGTTATCACTCCCCATAGATCATACTCCATTCTGAACAGACCAGTTAGCTCTCCCGCTAACCTTGAAGAAACCGTTGTAAATCACAGGGTGAAACATGTCGGTTGTCCCCCGTTCAGCGAATAAAGACCAGAATTTCAGCTAATAAAGCTAAGTGAACTATTCTTAATAGATATGAGAAAGAAAGTAAAATCTTTTAAATAATATGAAATAAAAGTCAAAAAATTAATATATATAAAGATAAAGGATCCAATGACGAGTTGAGGCATAAAGCCGCCCACCATGAGCGTATGCGGAGTGGGGATGTGGCCTCGCTGAGGATCGTGTGAGCTTGAAATTTTGCAAGTAGTATGGTTTACTACCTTATATATTTGAAGCTTATATGTTACTATTGCCTCTTCCTTTAATATATATATAAATTGAGTGCCTTGGGCTCTAATCATTAGGCCACAGCTTCCCAAACTGTGGGTCAGGAAACTCAACATTGGGGGTCACATCTTGGGTGGGTTGTCCATACATTTCTTTCTAATACAGTTAAAAGTCCTGTAAGTAAACATCATAGTGAACATATTCCAATAGCTAAATGCTCAAATCTCAGACTTCCTACTATCAACGATATCAAAGCAATTTTTTCTCAAATCAATTTAAAAAGTTCTGGTTCCGAAATCTTCCCTCCATTTTATATAAAAAAAAATTTTCATCTCCTTGGCCCCTTCATTCACTCAATCGTCTCAAAAAGCTTGCTTACTGCATCAGTTCCTACACTCTGGAAAACTTCCATTATTACTCCTTTACTTAAAGACCATAAAACTAGTAAAAATGATCCTACAAACTACCGTCCAATCGCAAATATCCCCTTCCTAGCTAAACTAATTGAAAAATTGATATTTAACCAGGTATTCGATTTCATTGAATCAACCAATGCCATGCACCCCAATCAAACAGGTTTTCGTAAATATCATAATACTGAATACTCATTGATTGGCTTAACGAATAATATCCATTATTTCTTAGACCATCATAAATCTGTTGCTCTCTTTTCCTTGGATATCTCTGCTGCATTTGACACAATCGACCATGATCTCCTTCTCAATCATCTTGAATCGATAGGCATTTGCGACCAAGCACTTAACTGGTTTACTTCATATCTCACTAACCGCACTTCCCTAGTTAAGTTTAACAATGAGTACTCTAATGCATACTCCACGTCTTTTGGGATCCCTCAAGGATCTATTTTATTGCCTCTTCTGTTTAATATTTTTCTCTCGCCACTATTGAGTCTTTGCCAGTCAGTAGGCTTTACTTCCTTTTCTTATGCAGATGACATCCAATTAATTCACCCACCTTGACCCTGAAAATCATGATGACATTATGTCTATAAATAAAAAAACTTGAATTAGTTCAAAACTGGCTTAACAAAAATAGATTAGCATTAAACATAAATAAAACAAAAGCCATGATTTTTACTTGGAGAAATGATATAGGTCTAAAGCTACCATTTATTCTTAATAATACCCCAATAGAAATCGTCACCAATTTAAAAATTTTAGGGGTTATAATCGACAATAGATTGATCTTTCAAGAACATATCAATAATATAGTCAAAACATGCTTTGATAAACTTAGCTTAATACGATCAATTGCCAAATTTCTTGAGCCCAAATCGCGTAACATTTTGATCCATTCACTAGTAATAGCTAAAATTGATTATTGTAATTCTTTACTACTCAACTTCACTCAAAAAGAAAAGCGACGTCTGCAAATTATCTAAAATTGATCTATAATGCTAGAAAATATGATCATGTTTCACCACTATTTATTGACGCTCACTGGCTCCCCATCAGTCATCGCATATTGTTTAAGGTCATGCTGCTTATATTTAAAACCTTGGCTTACAACGAACCCCATTTATAGCAAGAATGTTAATTCCCCACAATTCTGCACGTACACTCAGATCATCTTCTCAAAATCTATTGGCTGTACCTTCTCTAAAAATAATAGGTACACGAAGATCTGATATGTTCTCTGTAATTGGTCCTCAATGGTGGAACTCTCTGCCACAACACATTAAAAATGAAAAAGATATCCCTTCATTTAAAAAATCCTTAAAGACACACCTTTTTAAAGATGCTTTTAACATTTAAAACTCTTTTGACTTTTATGATACTTTTAATCTTTTAACTACCCTGCTTCCTTTTGTTTTTCCTGATATAACAGATGTAACTTTTTACCCCCCTTCCCTCCCAATTAAAGTTTGTCCTGTCTTAATTTTAAATGTTCATGAATTGTGTATTTTTATAATCTTACCCTATTTTATAATTGTGTACATCGCTTTGTAAACAGATTTAGCTATTCATCAAATATTAATAAACCTTGAACCTTAATAATAATAATAAACCTTATTATTATTCTGCACCTCTGCGGAGAGGGGGGATCACACAATTTATTCGACCACTATTATGGGGCCATGGCCACAATGTGATCGACAAGCACAGCATTAGGTTACTCTTTCACTCCTTCTGCTCCCTCAGAGACAGTAATGAATGACTGTGTAGACCCCCCCCCCTCCCCAAAGCCTGCATGACACCTTGGGGCTCCTTTTACGAAGGTGCGCTAGCATTTTTAGCGCACGCACCAAATTAGTGTGTGCCGTAATGTGCGCTACCCGAAAAATTACCGCCTGCTCAAGAGGAGGCGATAGCGGCTAGCGCGCAGGGCAATTTAGCACACGCTATTCCGCGCGTTAAGGCCCTAACGCACCTTTGTAAAAGGACCCCTTGGTATTCTGACTCCCTTTCTGTGGGCAATATGTTGACAAGTTCTGTTTCATGTGTCAGGTACTTCTGTTTCTATACTTGCAGCAGCTTCGCATAGTTAAGTCTGTAAACTAAATATGGTTTACCAATATTCTGCTCATGGTGGGTTTTTATTTCTTTAATTGTGTCACTATTAAAATAAACCAATAGCAAACAATAAGTATACTTAGCCACAGCATGAGTCCTTTCAAAAGGAGAAGGCTGAGGTTAGTAATTGATGTGGTATTGCTTTTGTAATTTTAATGCTGGAGTCAAAGAGTATTGTTTGGAAATACTTTCTTGGGATGACATTGAGAAATCAGTTTCAAGGACTTTATTAATGGTGTTTGCAAATCGTTCCTTATTGGCACACAGAATAAAGAGGTTTAATTTCCTCGGTGATGTGTATCCTGCGCCTGCTGTGCACTTTCTGTGTGGTAGCATTCATAGTACATGAGGAGTAGGCTTTGATGTGGCCTATTTTGATCTGAAGAGAAGTGCATTGCACACAACAACTGAACCGCAAATGTGAATCAAACAGTAAACAGCTAATTTTCTTATAGAAGTATATGGCTTGTAAAAACCTGATTTACTTCCTGCACAACTCGAAGAACAACAGGAAAACCTGCATTTGTTTGGGAGAGTTTTGTATGTACTTGGATTTTATTTATTGTACCATAAAAATGCATTGTAGCAATTTGGCCTTTGCCAAAAGAGATGTGGAGGGGCATTTTCAAAAAGGACATCCAAGTTCGACTTGGACATTTCCTGCTAAACTAGAGAAATGTCCATTTTTGAATGGGACGTTCAAATAATTTTTTTCCCCCCCAAGAATCACCTACTTGGATGTCTTGGCCGCCAAAACGTCTAGACTGCCAGGACATCTAACTTTATTCGTCATTTTTGACCACAAAAATGTCCAAGTTAGAAATATCCAAATCAGCACCATTAAACATGGGAGGGTCCACCATTCTTTTTTTTCCATTAAATAATTTATTGAATTTTTTTTTTTTTTAAATATAATTATTGGATAAGGCAGTGGTATTTATAGGGGGCCCATCTTAACTTTTTCACCCAGGGCCCATTCAGTCCTAGCTACACCACTGACATGCAGGATCAACTGAAGCAGGGACCCAAATGTTCCTCTGAACATTGAGGGTAAAATACTGTTACTATTGTCATGTATATATGCCAATTTACTCAGGTATAATAAGGACATAAGAATTGTCATACTGGGACAGACCGAAGGTTCATCAAGCCTAGTATCCTGTTTCCAACACTGGCCAACCCAGGTCCCAAGTAGTAGAACAAATTTTATGCTGCTTATCCTAGGAATAAGCAGTGGATTTCCCCAAGCTATCTCAATAATGGCCTATGGACTTCTCTTTAAGGAAATTATCCAAGACTTTTGAAAACCCTGTTAGGCTAACTGATTTTACCACATTCTTCGGCAACAAATGCCAGAGTTTAATTACACGTTGTGTGAAGAAATATTTTCTCCGGTTTGTTTTAAATCTTCTACTTAGTAGCTTCATTGCATGCCCCCTAGTCCTAGTATTTTGGGAAAGAGTGAACAAGTGATTCACATCTACCCTTTCCACTCTACTCATTATTTTATCACCCCTGAGCCGCCTCTTCTCCAAGCTGAAGTATCCTAGCCACTTTAACCTCTCCTCATAGGAAAGTCATCCCAAACCTTTTATCATTTTCATCGCCCTTCTCTGTACCTTTTCTAATTCCGCTATATCTTTTTTGAGATATGGCAACCAGAACTGCACACTGTATTCAGGTTGCAGCCGTACCATAGAGCGATAAAGGGCATTATGACATTTTAATCTTTGTTTTCCATTTCTTTCCTGATCATTCCTAAAATTCTATTTGCTTTCCTAGGTGCCGCTGCACATTGAACTGAAGGTTTCAATGTATCCTCAACAATAACACCTAGATCCTTTTCCTGAGCAGTGACTCCTAACAGAGAACCCAGCATCACATAGCTTTAATTTGGGTTCCTCTTTCCCACATGCATCACTTTGCACTTGCTCACATTATGTTATAGCATTTTAATAATAATAATAATAATAACAACTTTATTTTATATACCGCAGTACCACAAACAGTTCAGAGCGGTTTACAGTGTAAGAGACTGTACATTTACAGCGAAGATACAATGAGGACTGTACATATTTAGTAAAAGGTGTTTATACAGCGAAGAACAATGTAGATTTAACATGCAGGAGACTGTACATATACAGCAGAGATATATATATAGTGGAGAGGCAGTGCGAGAGGCTTATAAAGAACAAAGCAGTGTTCAAAACCAATGCAGGGTGATGAATGTCAAGAAGACAACCAGTATCAATTACAGGATGGAAGTATTTGATTATTTGGTGATGAGGGGGGTTCAAGAAATTTGTCGTAGAGGAAAGATTTGAGAGATTTCCTGAAGGATGAGTAAGAAGGGGCAGATGAGATGAGGGTGGTCAGGCAGTTTGTCCATCTGCCAGCTTGGTATGAGAGAGTTCTGTTGAGGAATCTTTTGTAGGTGCATCCCTTTGGGGAAGGATAGGTAAACAGGTTGTATATTTATTGAAGAAATCCAATAAATATCCAATAATATAATACAATAAAATAATTGTTACATATTAAATTTACCATATAAACATTCCATCACTTGTCTTTCATTTCTTCATAATAAATTTCCAAATTACCTATTACAACTATCAGTACAGTCCCCATATTACCTTCCCCCTTCCCCCTTATTTTAATTTAATTATAACATTGTAATAAATTAATTAAACAAAATACAATTCAAGTAATTCCACATATATTACTATAATCCCTCCAATTCCTACCCCTACCCTAGAACGAAAGGTGACATCAAATACTAAGTATTAAAATACATTGTACTATACCAAATCTTCAATGTAAAGTATTAAGAATCATACTTTTTGCACACATTAAATATCATCTGCCACTTTGACGCCCAGTCTCCTAAGGTCCTCTTGCAATGTTTCACAATCCTCTTGCAATTTAACAACTTTAAACAACTTTGTGTCATCAGCAAATTTAATTATCTCAATAGTTATTCCCATCTCTAGATCATTAATAATTACATTAAAAAGCATAATAATACTTCTTATAAAAATTACCCCGTTCATAGAAGTATTCATGTTGGTAAGATTGTACACATTTGTATGCACATTTGGTGTAGGCACGCTCTGGGTGGAGTTTGGGAAGAGCATGGGCGGAGTCATGATTTACAAATGTACTTTCTCAAATTTGCATGGTCAAACATTGTATAATCTAATCTAATCTAATCTAATCTAATCTAAGGCTTGGCTTTATAATACTGAGACATCAGTCCAAGAAAGCTCGACTCGGTTTACCTACGGTTCTTGCAGGATTTGTACTAATCTGTGTTTTATAAAATGCCTATGTGTCTTCATGAAATAGGCTGCAATAAGTGACTTTTAGCCCTCCTGAACCAGGCGACCAGTTATAAAATGACCCTCTAGGGTCATTTTATATAGCACCTATTTCAAGCTTGTTTATTTATTCAGTTTTCTATACTCTTCTCCCATGGGAGCACAGAATGCTTTGCATGAATTCAGGTATGCAAGCATTTTTCCCTGTCTGTCCTGGTGGGTTCACAATCTATCTACTGTACCTGGGGCAATGGGCAAATTAAGTGACTTGCCCAGGATTACAATGAGCAGTGTGGGTTTGAACCCACAACCTCAGGGTGCTGAGGCTATAGCTTTAACCATGGCACCACACTCACCCCCCTGCTGGTGCCAACTTTTATATGTAGAATACTAGGCCAAGTGGGCAAATGCGCTTGCATTTAACATGTAACATAGTAACATAGTAGATGACGGCAGATAAAGACCCGAATGGTCCATCCAGTCTGCCCAACCTGATTCAATTTAAAAATTTTTTATTTTTTTTCTTCTTAGCTATTTCTGGGCGAGAATCCAAAGCTTTACCCTGTACTGTGCTTGGGTTCCAACTGCCGAAATCTCTGTTAAGACTTACTCCAGCCCATCTACACCCTCCCAGCCATTGAAGCCCTCCCCTGCCCATCCTCCTCCAAACGGCCATACACAGACACAGACCGTACAAGTCTGCCCAGTAACTGGCCTAGTTCAATCTTTAATATTATTTTCTGATTCTAAATCTTCTGTGTTCATCCCACGCTTCTTTGAACTCAGTCACAGTTTTACTCTCCACCACCTCTCTCGGGAGCGCATTCCAGGCATCCACCACCCTCTCCGTAAAGTAGAATTTCCTAACATTGCCCCTGAATCTACCACCCCTCAACCTCAAATTATGTCCTCTGGTTTTACCATTTTCCTTTCTCTGGAAAAGATTTTGTTCTACGTTAATACCCTTTAAGTATTTGAACGTCTGAATCATATCTCCCCTGTCTCTCCTTTCCTCTAGGGTATACATATTCAGGGCTTCCAGTCTCTCCTCATATGTCTTCTGGTGCAAGCCTCCTATCATTTTCGTCGCCCTCCTCTGGACCGCCTCAAGTCTTCTTACGTCTTTCGCCAGATACGGTCTCCAAAACTGAACACAATACTCCAAGTGGGGCCTCACCAATGACCTGTACAGGGGCATCAACACCTTATTTCTTCTACTGACTACGCCTCTCTTTATACAGCCCAGAATCCTTCTGGCAGCAGCCACTGCCTTGTCACACTGTTTTTTCGCCTTTAGATCTTCGGACACTATCACCCCAAGGTCCCTCTCCCCGTCCGTGCATATCAGCTTCTCTCCTCCCAGCATATACGGTTCCTTCCTATTATTAATCCCCAAATGCATTACTCTGCATTTCTTTGCATTGAATTTTAGTTGCCAGGCATTAGACCATTCCTCTAACTTTTGCAGATCCTTTTTCATATTTTCCACTCCCTCTTCGGTGTCTACTCTGTTACAAATCTTGGTATCATCTGCATGTGAGCACTCACACCAGTCCTATTACAGATCTAAATTCCCACACTTAGTATGTGTGCTAGAATGTGTGTGAATTGTTGTGTTTTATAATTTACACATGTATTTGTGTTCTCCGCTCTCACGCCGCCCAACATCTGCCCATGCACACTGAATGTCACTGCTAATCGAGTAACTGCTGTCACTGCCTCAGCTCTGGCCCTGGATTATCCCAGCACTACTCAGATAATGCCGAGGCAGTCTGATTGGCTAATGCTGCTGAAAAACCAGGTATGGATTTGGGCAGTGGGACTTACCTCAGTAGAGCTGTTTCCATCCTGAGAAATCCCACTGAATCATCAATCCCATTACGCCTATGTGTGTGGTGCAGTGGCACCCTGAGGTTGTGGGTTCAAATCCCACACTGCTCCTTGTGACCCTAGGCAAATTGTCCTAGGTACAGTTAGATAGAGTGGGAGCCCACTGGGACAGTTAGGGAAAAATGCTTAAGTACCTGAATAATTTGTAAGCCACATAGGAAATGCAGAATATAAATTATTTAAAAAAACAACATCAAAACCTTGCTACAGGAAAAGATATAGAGCAAATTAGGGAAAATAAAAGTAACTTCTGGGCTTTAAGAATTCAGAACATCTTCCACAAATCTAAAAGAGATACAAGAAAGAAAATCTGGGAGACAGGGCGTTAAAGGTAGCATACATCTGGATCATATTTAGCTGCTGAATTTATAAACTACACCAAACAAGGAAGCATTCATCTTGACTGGACTCTACATTGCCTACCCTTCCCCCAGCCCAAGTCTTTCTATAGTCTATGATAATCCTAAACTCAGGAAGGGGAGAAAAAAAAAGAAATCTCTCATTTCTCCAGTTACTATTTTTTATTTTTAAGGTTGGCAAACTGCAGACCTTTTTGTTTATCCCACTCATGAACAGACTGTCAATTCTCTGAAAAATCAACAGAGAAGTCATCAAAGAAAGGATGATCAAAGCTGCTTCAAAATGAGGTTATGGACGCAAAGCTAAGGGTACAATATTGAGCTAGAAGAACTGCAAAATCCATTATCCTTCTACAAGACATCACTGCATTTCTGCTTCTGGAAAAACTTTATATATATTTTTTTACCACCTGCAATTCAGCTTACATTTTGGTACAAGTTTTCAAGTTTTATTATAAATTTGATTAATCGCTTATTCAAAATTCTAAGCGATGTACACATCACTAAAATTACAAAATTTTAGGGGTAACAAAACAGACGAAAAACTAAACCTTGCAGAACATATTAAAGACTAACCTTACAAATATATTTAAAACAAGAGGAAAGAATGGGAAAAGAAATACAAATTGTTGATAGTAGACAAGTCAATTATGGGAGAAAACAATAGGAAGTGAGAGCAATGTACTACAGGGAAGTTATAGAATGGAATTGAAATGAGACTTCTAGTCCAGCTTTCTAATTATCAAATGCATCCTTAAAAAGAAAGCTTTTTAAGTTGCTCTTAAATTTATCCACATTGTGTTCGTCCCTTAAATAAATAGGGAGGGAATTCCATGTTTGAGGGGCTGTGACAGAAAAGATGACTTGCCGCCGTGTGTTAATAATTTTAAGTGAAGGAATAACTAGTAAATGTTGATCACTGGACCTCAATAATCTAGTTGAGATATAAGGAATCAGTAATCCTATATAATAAAAGGCTAACTCGCGCATGCGCACTCCTATTTGCGTGTTCCGTGCGCTGTAGGTCTGTGGTCGCAGAAGTGCGCATGCGTGAGTCCCCAGCCTTTTTCCCAGCATCTACCTTGGCTGTCAGCAGCGGCGCCTCATCTCCTGTGGAGACCTCATGTGTGCTGTGTCCGTCCGTGGCCGCGGCTTGAGGCGTATGCGCGTTAGGTGCATCGGGCGACAGGAGCAGCGCTGGCGGCGGATGGCAGGAGGAGGGCTCATGGTCCTGCCGCCGCTGCCGCTCCTGTTCACAGCAGCCTGCACGTCGCCGACTCCCCCCCCTTCCTGCAACAACCACTACTGCTCCTGTTCAAAGCGGCCTGCTGAGGTTCGCGGCCGGCTGTAACGAACCTCGCAGGCCGCTCTCCAAATGGTAACACGATCCCTCTGACGCGATCGCATCAGAGGGAACAAGCTACTGAGGTGGATAGCGGCCTGCGAGGTTCGCTACAGCTGGCCGTGAACCTGAGCAGGCCGCTTTGAACAGGAGCGGCAGCGATGGCAGGAACCATGGATGGAGGGAGGGGAAGAGGAAAAAGAAGGGCCATGGAGCATTGCAGGAAAGGGGGCTGTTTTGGTGGGAGGGTTGTGCTGAGTGCATACAGCAATCATGGGGGGGGGGAACAGAAAGGGGCCCTGGAGCAGTTAGGCATTGCAGAACAGGGGGAGAGGGAAAGGGGGCTGCTTTGGGGGGAGAGGTGTGCTGGGGGCAGACCGCAATCAGGTTGGGGAGGAACAGAAGGGGGACATGGAGCAGGTAGGCATTGCAGAACAGGGGGAGAAAGAAAGGGGGCTGCTTCAGCAAGCAGGGGGGACAGGGAGACGGACAGACAGGGGATCAGGGAGAGACACAGACACAAAGAATGACAGAAGACAGCGTCCAAGGAGAGAGAGACAAATAAAAAAAACAGACATACAGACATCTACTCTGGGCGGTGGGAGGAAGGCAGTGCGGAACGCTGCTGGCAGTGGCTGCGGGAGGAGAGCTTCGAGCCGCAGAAGACTCTCCCCAAAGCCCCTGCGGAGAGTCGGCCCAACCTCTCCTTCCTCACCGATGCTGAAGAAGCTGCAGCTGGGGCCTCCTTCGCCGCGCCAAATACACCTAGGCCCTGCTCCCTCTCACGCTCTGAGCACTCACGATTGGCTGAAGGGTGTTGTGCAGGTGTTGCAGATACAGGGGGCTGCTTTTGTTGGAGAGGTGTGCTGGGGGGCAGCCAGCTTTGCTCGGAGGGGGGGGGAGACAGAAGGGGGCCATGGAAAGACAATCAGGGAGAGGGAAAGGGGGCTACTTTGGGGGGAAAGGTGTGCTGGAGGGCAGACAGCTTTGCTCTGCGGGGGAAGACAGAAGGGGGCCATGGAGAGACGAAGGGGTATGCTGGGGACAGACAGCTTTGCTCTGGGGGGGGGGGGGGCGGGGGAATGACACAAGGACACAGACACGAAGAATAACACACAAGAGGCCAGAGAGACAGACAGAAAGGAAGACAGACAGACAGCGTCCAAGGAGAGACAGCCAGCATCCAAGGAGAGACAGCCAGTGTCCAAGGAGACTCCGTGCATGATCCCTCTCGGTGCAGATGAAACTAAACGAATCAAAAACAAAATTACTCTGGCTCGGCCCAAAACTCGAACATCTGCCCACCCTTTTCGCACTACCCACAGGCGATACACTACAACTCGATTTCTCATCCAAGGTCCTTGGCATCATTATCGATTCCTCTCTCTAACTCAATGACCACCTCAATTCCTTGGCAAAATCATGCTTTTTCAGCCTCCACATGCTGAGGAAAGTTAGATCCTACTTCAGCCAACAACACTTTGCCATCCTTGTCCAATCGATCATCCTCTCCAAACTAGATTACTGCAACGCCATCTACCTAAATCTATCAAAAAAAAGTCTTCTAAGACTTCAACTAATCCAGAATACTGCAGCCAAACTGATCTTCTCAAAACGCAAATCTGACCATGCCTCCCCACTCCTTGCCAAACTTCACTGGCTCCCAATAATCTCCAGAATCCATTTCAAATGTTCCTGCCTGGCTTTTAAGATCATTCACGGCATCCTCCCTCCTCTTATCCCGCTATCCTTCAACTCCTCCAATCCTGACTCCTCCAGAACTGCCCAAAGGTATAAACTAGCCTTCCCCTCTCTACGCGGCATCCACTACGCAGGCAAACTGGGAAAATCCCTTCTCTCCAAAATCACAGGTCTTTGGAACGACCTCACCATCCTGTTGCGGAACCTAGACTCCCTTCAATTATTCCGCAAACAATTGAAAACCTGGCTTTTCATCAAATTGTAACTCTATCCTCTCCCCCCCTTTCTCTCCTCCCTTCTACACATAAGTTCATGTAATCCTTTTTCTTCTTCTCTACCTACTATTTAAGTTCTTGTAAACCGTGTCGAGCTCCATACTCATGGAGGTGATGCGGTATATAAACTTAAGGTTTAGATTAGATTAGATTAGAAAAAAAATGAATGAAACAACACATCTTGATTACTGTAACTCTTTGGACCAGGGCATTTGTCAAAAAGAGATTAGACGCCTACAAGTGATACAAAACACCGCTGTGAAATATTTACATAAGGCTAAAAAATGTGACCATGTTACTCCTCTTCTCTCAGATGCTCACTGGCTACCCATTACTCTCCATCTGACATATAAAATTTTATTTCTCACGTTTAAATCTAGACAAGAACTCTCAGCAGCTTTTATAGATAGGTTTCTATTTCCATATAATACTTCGAGAACATTAATGCTCTAATCATTAAAATCCCCTGTTCATCCCTTTGCTATGTTATATCGTGACACCACTCGCAGATCAGTAATGGCCCCTACCTTATGGAATGCCGTGCCTTCTTATCTATACCAAGAAACTTCCATATCCAAGTTTAAAACTTTCCTATTTAAGAATACATTTAATAGTTGAGAAATATAATTTTTCTTAGATGACAATAGACTGATTTTAATAATTCCCCCTTTCCTACTGTGCTTTTCCTTTGTTTTCTTCCCTATTAAAATATTGTATTGTTCCACTTCATTCCTTATGTATCCACTTGTTTTGGTTGTAATGTTTCCCATACCTGTGTTGCCAGAGGGTGTGGTAAAAGCGGATAGCGTCGCTGGTTTTATGAAAGGTTTGGACACATTCCTGGAGGAAAAGTCCATAGTCTGTTATTAAGACATAGGGGGAAGCCTCTGCTTGCCCTGGATCAGTAGCATGAAATGGTACTACTCTTTGGGTTTTGGCTAGGTACTAGGGACCTGAATTGGCCCCCATGAGAATGGGTTACCGGGCTTGATGGCCCATTGGTCTGACCCAGTAAGGCTATTCTTATGCTCTTATGTTATTACTCTCTTTTTTTTTAAATCTAATTTTATTGTAAACCGCTCAGCCTTTTTGATGAGCGGTATATCAAGATTTAAATAAATTTGAAACTTGATAATATGAGCGTGTCCTTTAGTTTTGAATTTCCTGTTAAAGAAAACAAGATATTTTGCAATCATGTTTAGCACAGACCTTCTGTAATTACTTGGTGCTTGCCCACTGACCTGAAAATGGCAATGCATGTATCACCTTTCCATTCTGAAATATAACAGAACAGGCTATTAGATCCCACAAATTATTCCAATTTTAGCTTTATCAGCTTTTTGTTTTATGATCTTGGTAACTAAGTGTCTGTTAATGCGCATATGTATCACGCCAATGATCTCGTGTGTGCAGCAGATGAAATTCTTCAATTAGTTTATATTTTGTCCAGGACATCAATAAACTGCGTAAGTGTATGTTTTGCCAGAGGGATTTTTTTTTTTTGGGGGGGGTGGGGGTGGGGAGGATAGTTAATAAGATTAGACAAAACATGATGCTGATGTTGGAGCTGTGAAACAAGAACACGTTCATTTTTCCACAGCTGCAAGGAAAGAAAAATAGTGTCTTTCCAAGAAACCTTAGTGGATTGAATTACAAACCTTGGCCAGATTAGCTGCGAATTCAGGGTTCATTCAGGTCAGGGTACTAGAGAACACAGGATAACAGGTCTGATAATGCTTTCAGTGTGATTTCTCTCAGGGCGGTTCCTCCGAATGGGTTACTTTTTCAGCTATCCTGACAGTATCTAAAAAAATGTCTTGCCTGGCTTCACTGGCTTCCCAAAATTGTATGAATACAGTTTAAATTATGTATCACTGTTTTGGTACAGCAATGAGAACTCAGAGCCCGATTTCTGCAAATAATAATAAGTTATTAATATTGACAGGGGTCGCCATGCAATAAATTACTCAAAATTGGAAAGATTATACTAAATTAAACTATACATTTTGGTGAAATTCAGTTTGTCACATATATAAGATGGACAAGATGATAGCGTTACATCAAGGGAATATTCATAATTTTTAAAAAATATGGGGACCATTGACTATTTATTCTAATGATCAGATATCATAACACATGGGTAGTATATATGTGGGGGTGGGTTGGGGAATGTATATCATTTGGAATAAGATTGATAATAAAAAGGGGGGTATTTAATTTATCATATAAGAATATTTGATTGTAAATACAAGTGATATGTGGAAATTGTTTATATTATGTTTAATTCACTTGATGTAAGATGCAAAAATGAATAAAGAATTATAAAAAAAAAAAATCTTATTTAAAACAGTGATACATAATTTAGAGGAATACCTCCCCACCTTTGATTATATGCGCTTGAGTCAGCAATGGTCCTGGGACCTCACAGTTTCCATCTCCGTGGATCTTTTGAGTCACAGTCTTAAGTTGGCTTCCCAAATGCGTTTATCGGTCGCTCTTAATTAATTACAGGATGACTATGAGGTTACATGTGTCTCCCAGGCATGCACAGCAAATAGCGTTACAATTGGATGCTCGTTGCCCTAAATGTAATGTTCTGGGGGCAACCTTGGGGCATATGTTTTTTGCATGTCCCCAGATTCGTGCTTTTTGGGGGAGGATCTTGGATCATATTTCTTGGATCATATTTCTCTCCCCTTCTGTTCAATGCTCACTGGTTACCAGTGGAACATAGAATTAGCGATAAAATTTTACTTTTAACATTTACAACAAAAATAAATAATCAACTGGATTTTATTAACAGACTTCTAATTCCGCATAATACATCAAAATCTCTCTGCTCAACTTCTCAGAATCTTTTCGTCATACCCTCTTTAAAATTGATAAATATACTGCATTCCAATAACTTTGCAGTCACTGCTCCCACTCTATGGAATTCGCTGCCTAACCACCTGCGCTATGAATCCGATATAAAACAATTTAAATCAAAACTAAATACATTTTTGTTCCAAGACGCCTTTGGTTAATAATTGTCCTTTTAAGGGCAAAGTTTAAAAAAAAATTGTTTTTTTTAATTAATTTTTTTAAAATTTGAATCAATTGTCATTTCTATCCTAACCCATTGTTTTATCCTTTAATGTTTCTCCTTTCCTATATCAATTGTAGTTCTCTCCCACTATCCTATTGTTTCATTTCATATGTTTTTGATCAAAGCGGTCTGTATGTTAGGACTTTAGTTTGTATCCCCCATTTCGTGTTTTATTGTTATTTTATAACTCGTTTTTATGTAATTTTACACTGTCAACCGCTTAGAAACTCGAATAAGGGGTCTAAAATTTTTTTTAATAGGCTTGAAACTTGAAACTTTAATATGGCATGTTCGATGTATAGTATCCCCTCGTCTTTTGTTTTTTCAGTGTCGGGTGCCCAAGTGCCCAGGGGTTTGCGCTGTTTTTTGCGCAAGGCTATTTTGCTGGGAAAAAAAATTATTCTGTTGCGCTGGTTGGAGGCGTCACCCTCATCTTTGCAGCACTGGCGAGCGCCCATGATACAGCTGTTGCCGATGGAGTGGCACATGGTCTCCCATATGGAATCACGGGCTGGCCAACAATTGCAAGGTGTCTGGTCTCCTTTTTCGAATACCTTAACCCTGGCAGCACGTAGTTACTTACTTAACTTGTAATGCACTATATCTTTCCTGTGTTTTCTCTCTGGGCTTCCCGGCCCGTACCTTAGTTCGCTTGATAATGGCACTGACACCTTGGTTTACTGTTAGTGCACACCTGCTTCTTGGGGGGAGGGAGGGGACATGTTGGGGGTGGAGTGAAAATTTCAAATTGTTATCTTTTGCTCATCCGCTTATTGTACTCTGTTATTGCTTGGATTGCTTTGATTCTTCGGACTGTGTTGACTTTTGTTCTGTTTAATAAAGATGATTGAAAAAAAAAAAAAAAATCTGATCGGGTGTCCCGGATCTTAGATGTCCAGATACCGGCCGATTGGCGACACGCCTTGTTGTTCTGGCATCAATTGGATCTGGCTGGGGGTGACTCTTTGTTCTGTAAGTTGGCATTCACTGCTGCTCGATTGGCCATTGCCTCTTTGTGGAATCAGGCGCTCTCTCCCACGTGGGCCCTGGTGGAGCAACGTCTACTTAATTGGCAGAATCTTTATCATTTAACGGCCTTGCAGCATGGTAAACTGCATGGTTATGCTCATGTGTGGCGCAATTTTCGGGCTTCTGTGGGGATCTGTGGTAGGGGTGGTCAGGAGCTTTGAGTTGGTCTGGGGGTTGGAATAGATGGGCGATGCTGGGGGGGATCTCATAACCATATTCCTTTTCAATCTTTGGTATCTGTTTGGAATTGTCTATCTCTCAACCCTATGGAGAGCTGTGGGTGTTGTGCTTTGTCCCTGGGGGGTGGGAGGGGGGATATTGACTGTGTTTTGGTGGGTATTCTAGATTGTTTTGTTGGTTTGAAGGACTTGCACATGTCTATGCTGTTGATTTTGATTCTATGTGCTGTTTTGGAGTGTGGTATTCAGCTCTATGTATTTTTGTTTTTGCCTTCCATGTGCAATTGTTCTGTAATGTTTGGAGTGTTTTTCAATAAAAGCTTGTCAATTAAAAAAAAAAAAGAAAAAAAAAAATCTTATTTAGAGAAGCCCCTTATTTTATGTTAAATCTATTAACCCAATATGATGACTCCAAGTTAAGATATAATACTCAAGATCATTTTATATTGAAGTTTCTTGTGTTTAAAACTCTGAAATCAATTAGACATTTTTCTTCTTGGATACAATACCAGGTGGCTGAATTATGGAACCAACTTCCACTTTTTTTAAGATCTTGCAGGTTCTATGTTCTGTTTCAAAAGAATTTAAAAACTCTTTTATTTTATAAATTTAACCTGTCTGTGGATAAATCCTAATTGAGGGGCAATAACAGATTATATTGCAATTCCTGTTTACAATGGCCTAGCCAGTTTTTATGTAATCCATACTTGAAATGATAAGATGTAGGTGAAACATAAACCTTGGTATAACATAACATAACATCAATGAGTCTAATACCTTATAAGTCTCATAATGTTTGATGGATAGCATTCTGCCACATATTCTGGCAGCCTGCAAGAATACCACATCAGCGAATAGACTCATGGATTTGCACATTGATGCAGCTTTATGATCAATATGAAAAGCTAAAAAAGAACCGGCACAGATGCAACAAATGTGTTCTGGTGAATCAAGAAGCCTTCAAAGAATGTCTCATCCATCTTTTTGATGATGTTACCAGTGATGCATCAGCCATAACGAAAACTGAAGGAGACAGACAATTTCTAATTATGCAGAAGCAAGATGTTTCATCCTGCAGCATGGCTGGCGTTGACACTGTACTTGCAAAGAAGGAGGCTAGAAAGAGAGCATGAGAAGAAAGTTTTAGGGGTCCTTTTACTAAGGTGCGCTAACCGATTTAGCGCGCACTAAATGCTAATGCGGCCATAGAATATAATAGGCGCGGTAGAATTTAGTGTGCGCTGAATTAGTTTGTGCTCGCTAAATTGGCTAGAGCGCCTTAGTAAAAGAGGGGGTTAGTAAGTTTGCAGCCAAAGTAGAGACAGAAAATGGCATTGTCAGTATTCTACAGAGTCAACTGCTACTTCAGAGAAGAGCGAAAGGTATGGAAAACCTTTCATACGCTGAGAGGCTGGAAAGGCTGGGGCTCTTCACCCTGGAGAAGTGGAGACTCAGAGGAGACATGATAGAGACTTACAAGATCATGAAGGGCATAGAGAAGGTGGAAAGGGACAGATTCTTCAGCCTATTGGGAACTACAAGAACAAGGGGGCACTCGGAGAAATTGAAAGGGGACAGGTTTAGAACCAATGCTAGGAAATTTTTCTTCACTCAGAGGGTGGTGGACACCTGGAATGCGCTTCCGGAATTTGTAATAGGACAGAGTACATTAAGGGGATTCAAAGAGGGATTGGACAAGTTCCTGAAGGATACGGGGATTGAGGGATATAGATAAAGGTAGAGATAGGTTCATAAAAGGGTATAGATAGAAGAATAATGAGGATTAAAAGGTTTTAGTCAAAGGATCACTTACAGGTCATGGACCTGATGGGCCGCCGCGGGAGCGGACTGCTGGGCGCGATGGACCCCCTGGTCTGACCCAGCGGAGGCAACTTCTTATGTTCTTATGTTCTCGCCCTCTGACAAGTGGATTATCTGATTTCAAGTACTGTACGAGTATATTGCTGAAGTTGTCTCTGACAGCTGTTCAATCTCAGATGCTGATTTTGAAGTCATTAGAACCCCTTGTTCCAGTTCTTGGTCAAAATGGCCAAAGTTGAAGTCTCACAGAATGAGGAGCAGAAGCAGCTCCTCCTACGCCTTGTTGCTCAGCACAGACAGAGCTATCCAACTTGCTCCAAAGCCACACTGATGAACACTGACTATGAATATAGGACTACCGATCAACATTAGCACATAACAAACATTTTGTATTTATTGTGGAATAATGACATTAGTTACCAATCATTAATGAACATTGAACAATGCACAATAAATCATAAGACCAACAAGCTTATTTTTTGATGTAAGTAACACAGCACGTATTTTAACTTCTTTCCATGTGCATCTGCTCGCAATTCAGGTTTAGATGGAAAATTAATATAAATTCTGTACTTGCATTTTATGTATTAAATTAAAAATCATTGCATGACCTTTCATATGTTCACCAAAACAGAAACATGTAGAAAAATATTAAATTGAATCCCCAAGAAACCACAATGCAACACCAGAGAAAGAGAAAAAGTGATATCCCCCTGCACTGTGCAATATAAAAAGATAGCAGATGTATCTATGGCATCCTGTTTGTCTGTATTAGATTGTAAGCTTCTTCGTGCATAGACTGTCTTCTTCCTGACTCGGTAATGCTTTAGAAATAATAATAGTAGTAGAGGTCATGTCCCATGAACTTGATTTTTTTTGGATTACCCTACCCTACCCTGCAAACGGCCCCATTTCAAAAACTACCACACCACAAACTGTCCTGCAACTCCCTGCAACTGCCCCACCCACAAAAAAAGATCCCTGCAGCTTTTCCACCAGACCACAAAAACAAGACTCCCCAAAATTTCCCTCCTTCAACTGCAAACTGCCCCAGCACTCTTCCAATGGCCCTGTCCCCCCCAACTACCTCTGACTGTTCTACCCTAAAACCTACAACCCTGTTAACTGCCTCTGTTTCAAAACCTCACTCCATAGTAACATAGTAGATGACAGCAGATAAAGACCCGAATGGTCCATCCAGTCTGCCCAACCTGATTCAATTTAAATTTGTTAATTTTTTTTTCTTAGCTATTTCTGGGCAAGAATCCAAAGCTCTACCCGGTACTGTGTTTGGGTTCCAACTGCCGAAATCTCCGTTAAAACCAACTCCAGCCCATCTACACCCTCCCAGCCATTGAAGCACTCCCCAGCCCATCCTCCACCAAATGGCCATACATAGACACAGACCATGCAAGTCTGCCCAGTACTGGCCTTAATTCAATATTTAATATTATTTTCTGATTCTAGATCCTCTATGTTCATCCCATGCTTCTTTGAACTCAATCACCGTTTTCCTCTCCACCACCTCTCTCGGGAGCGCATTCCAGGCATCCACCACCCTCTCCGTAAAGTAGAACTTCCTAACATTACCTTTGAATCTACCACCCCTAAACCTAAAATTATGTCCTCTGGTTTTACCATTTTCCTTTCGCTGGAAAAGATTGTGTTCTACGTTAATACCCTTCAAGTATTTGAACGTCTGAATCATATCTCCCCTGTCCCTCCTTTCCTCTAGGGTATACATATTCAGGGCTTCCAGTCTCTCCTCATACGTCTTCTGGTGCAAGCCTCCTATCATTTTCGTTGTCCCCCTGTGGACCGCTTCAATTCTTCTTACGTCCTTCGCCAGATACGGTCTCCAAAACTGAACACAATACTCCAAGTGGGGCCTTACCAATGACCTGTACAGGCGCATCAACACTTTCTGCCTTCTACTGGCTACGCCTTTCTTTATACAGCTCAGCATCCTTCTGGCAGCAGCCACTGCCTTGTCACACTGTTTTTTTGCCTTTAGATCTTCGGACACTATCACCCCAAGGTCCCTCTCCCCGTCCGTGCATATCAGCTTCTCACCTCCCAGTATATACGGTTTCTTCCAATTATTAATCCCCAAATGCATTACTCTGCATTTCTTTGCATTGAATTTTAGTTGCCAGGCATTAGACCATTCCTCTAACTTTTGCAGATCCTTTTTCATATTTTCCACTCCCTCTTCGGCGTCTACTCTGTTACAAATCTTGGTATCATCTGCAAAAAGGCACACTTTTCCTTCTAACCCTTCAGCAATGTCACTCACAAACATATTGAACAGGATCGGCCCCAGCACCGAACCCTGATGGACTCCACTACTCACCTTTCCTTCCTCCGAGCGACTTCCATTAACCACCACCCTCTGACATCTATCCGACAGCCAGTTTCTAACCCAGTTCACCACTTTGGGTCCTAACTTCAGCCCTTCAAGTTTGTTCAACAGTCTCCTATGAGGAACTGTATCAAAGGCTTTGCTGAAATCCAAGTAAATTACATCTAGCATATGTCCTCGATCCAGCTCTCTGGTCACCCAATCAAAAAATTCAATCAGGTTCATTTGGCACGATTTACCTTTTGTAAAGCCATGTTGCCTCGGGTCATTAGATTCAAGGAAGTACACTATCCTTTCTTTCAGCAGCACTTCCATTATTTTTCCAACAATTGAAGTGAGGCTCACCGGTCTGTAGTTTCCTGCTTCATCCCTGTGACCACTTTTATGAATAGGGACCACATCTGCTCTCCTCCAATCTTCAGGAACCACTCCCATCCCCAGAGATTTGTTGAACAAGTTTTTAATAGGACTCGCCAGAACCTCTCTGATCTCCCTTAGTATCCTGGGATGGATCCTGTCTGGTCCCATCACTTTGTCCACCTTCAGTTTTTCAAGTTGCTCATAAACACTCTTCTCTGTGAACGGCGCAGAATCTACTCCATTTTCTCGTGTAACTTTGCCAGACAATCTCAGTCCTTCTCCAGGATTTTCTTCTTTGAACACAGAACAGAAGTATTTGTTTAGCACAATTGGTTTTTCTTCATCACTCTCCACATATTGGTTCCCAGCATCTTTTAGCCTAGCAATTCCATTTTTCATCTTCCTCCTTTCACTAATATATCTGAAAAAATTTTTGTCTCCCTTTTTTACATTTTTAGCCATTTGTTCTTCCGCCTGTGCTCTCTCTTGACTTCTTTCAGTTTCACCCTGTAGTCCTTTCTACTCTCCTCTTCTTGGGTTTTTTTATATTTCATGAACGCCAACTCTTTTGTCTTTATTTTCTCAGCCACTAGGTTGAAGAACCATATCGGCACAGTACCGGGTAAAGCTTTGGATTCTCGCCCAGAAATAGCTAAGAAGAAAAAAAAAAAAAATTTAAATTGAATCAGGTTGGGCAGACTGGATGGACCATTCGGGTCTTTATCTGCCGTCATCCACTATGTTACTATGTTACTATGTTTTTCTCTTGTATTTATTGATTTTCTTCACATAAAGGTCCGTAGCCATTTTTATCGCTCCTTTCAGCTTAGACCACTGTCTTTCCATTTCTCTTATGTCCTCCCATCCTAACAGCTCTTTCTTCAGGTACTCTCCCATTGCATTAAAGTCTGTACGTTTGAAATCTAGGACTTTAAGTATCGTGCGGCTGCGCTCCACTTTAGCCGTTATATGAAACCAAACCGTTTGATGATCGCCACTTCCCAGGTGAGCACCCACTCGAACATTAGAGAGGACCAGATCCAATATCGCTTTTTTCCTCGTGGGTTCCGTCACCATTTGTCTGAGCAGAGCCTCTTGAAAGGGATCCACAATCTCCCTACTTCTTTCCGATTCCGCAGACGGAACATTCCAGTCCGCATCCGGCAGGTTGAAATCTCCCAACAGCAGAACCTCCTCTTTCCTTCCAAACTTTTGGATATCCACAATCAGATCCTTATCAATTTGCTGTGATTGAGTCGAAGGTCTGTAGACTACACCCACGTAGATAGAAGTTCCATCTTCTCTTTTCAGAGCGATCCATATCACTTCTTCCTCTCCCCAGGTCCCTTGCATTTCGTTTGCTTAGATATTGTTCTATTGTCCACACAACTACCCCACCCTGAGAACTGCTCCAACCCCAAAATCTATCCTGTAACTATCTACCATCTTGAACTTCTCCCCCCAAATATCTCCTGCCATTGCCCCACCCCCATCTGTCCTACCCCAAAAACTATGCCCTTACCTCCCCACAATTAGCCATCACAACTTCCCCACCATGCTGCAAACTGGCCTGACCTCCACAAAATACCCCCTACAACCTGCACCTCCGCTTTGAGCTACCACTACAGACAGGCCACATGCAGTGCACACACAGAATACAGACAGACACACACACACATTGCATGGAAAGAATATCATGAGCCATGCTCTAGTTAGCCTATAGCAATTCATAGTACAGGAAGAGGTACTGTATGTGGCTAGAGCTGGAAAAGTCAGAAAAATACCCTCAGAATCATATTTAAAGGAGATCGGTTACAAACTATTTTAAAAGTAATTTTTGCAATTGTCTGGGTCTTGCCACATTTGAAAGGAAGCTTTCTTCAGGGTGTGCTGTGAGGTCTTCAATTTGTCTTTTTATATAGTGGGTGCTCAAACTTGATTGGCTAGGGCTTAGAATGACTAAAGCAGGAAAGTCCGTTGGTCATGAATTTGAATTTTGGTGGGAAAGTTTATTGGAATATAGAAGTGGAAAGACAAACTGGATTACTTGTAGAGATGGAAAATCACTGCATAAATTCACTTTAGTTTGACTAAATTGAACAAGTGGGTGGTTCTACAGGTCTTACATCAGTATCCTTCTACTGCTTCGAGCAGTTTATAAAGAAATATCTCAACATGCTGCATCAGTTCTTCCCAATCCTGTCCCAGGGAATGTTCATCCAGTCAGGCTTGCGGGATATAAGTAATGAATATGCATGAGATAGATTTGCAACATAAGCAGATCTAATGCATATTCATTGCAGGTATTCCTAAACCATGACTGCTTGGGAGTCCCCCAAGACCCATCTGGGAAGTATAAGAACATAAGAAGTTGCCTCCACTGGGTCAGACCAGAGGTCCATCGCGCCCAGCAGTCCGCACCCACGGCAGCCCATCAGGTCCACGACCTATCAGGTTTTCTTGATTTAGCCCTATATCCCCTTATGTAATGTAATGTAATGTAATGTTTTTCTTATTTTTCTATCTATATTCTTTCTATACCCTATCTACCTCTATCTGTACCCCTCAATCCCCCTATCCTTCAGGAATCTATCCAATCCCTCTTTGAATCCCCGTAGTGTACTCTGCCCGATCACATGTGCTATAACATTTAAAAAAAAGAGGAATATGATTTCATTATTGAGCACTGTTTCAAAGGTCAGCTGTGTTGGAATTATCATTCACGGATATACAGTGCAGTTCTGAATCCCTGTAGAGTGTGCACTAAATTTAACTTTTGATTTGAAATACAGCTGGATAATGCTTATGTTCATATATGAATATTCTTCTCTTTTCTGCTTTACTCTGACCACCATGGGAGGATTTCCACTTCTACTTTCACTTAAGTTTCCTTTCATTTCTATAAATTTCTGCTACTCAATGGCCACGGATTTGGACTTGGAAAATGAGATGTACAGCGTCAGCATCTATGAGACAAACATGTTTTCTTCTGATACATAGAGTTTTTTGGACCCCAGTTCATTTGCAGAAGTTAGACAGTTCAAAATCTAATAGATAATGGCACTGTCATCTTGAAATAGGGACACTGGATCATTTGTTGTTCTAGGAATGGGCATCGACGTGGCAGATGAGGTTCAACGTAGATAAGTGTAAAGTGATGCATGTCGGTAACAAAAATGTCATGCACGAATACAGGATGTTCGGGGCGGTACTTGGAGAGACCTCCCAGGAAAGGAACTTGGGAGTTCTGATCGACAAGTCGATAAAGCTGTCCACACAATGTGCGGTGGCAGCAAAAAGGGCAAACAGAATGCTAGGAATGATAAAGAAGGGGATCACGAACAGATCAGAGAAGGTTATCATGCCGCTGTACTGGGCCATGGTACGCCCTCACCTGGAGTACTGCGTCCAGCACTGGTCGCCGTACATGAAGAAGGACACGGTACTACTCAAAAGGGTCCAGAGAAGAGTGACTAAGATGGTTAAGGGGCTGGAGGAGCTGCCGTACAGCGAAAGATTAGAGAAACAGGGCCTCTTCTCCCTCGAACAGAGGAGATTGAGAGGGGACATGATCGAAATATTCAAGGTACTGAAGGGGATAGACTTAGTAGATAAGGACAGGTTGTTCACCCTCTCCAAGATAGGGAGAACAAGAGGGCACTCTCTAAAGTTGAAAGGGGATAGATTCCGTACAAATGTAAGGAAGTTCTTCACCCAGAGAGTGGTAGAAAGCTGGAACACTCTTCCAGAGGCTGTTATAGGGGAAAACACCCTCCAAGGATTCAAGACAAAGTTAGACAAGTTTCTGCTGAACAAGAACGTGCGCTGGTAGGGCTAGTCTCAGTTAGGGTGCTGGTCTTAGACCAGAGGGCCGCCGCGTGAGCGGACTGCTGGGCATGATGGACCACTGGTCTGACTCAGCAGTGGCAATTCTTATGTTCTTATGATACTCAACTTTTGGAAATCAATATGGGGACAAATCAATTTGATTTTGGAGTTTTCAATTCCGTTATCATATCTGTGGTACATTGTTGTCACCTAAACCTCAATTAGATAGATATAACAGCAGACTATTTGCCATAATGACTGGGATAGCCTTGCAAATGGTTACTAAGAATTGGGAGAGACTTAATTTCTACTTTTGGTGGAATTCTGTTTATGCTATAAATATGAAAAAATGAATGCAGAAATTTTGTGTAATAATAAGCTATTTAAATTAACATGGGGTCCATTGACAAATTTTGTTAACACTGATTAGCTGGATTATCCCCTTATTTCCTATTTGATTTGCACATCCAGGGAGGGGGGTTATTATATTTTGTTGTATTAATTGACCAAAGGAAAGTGCTGTTTATGATTTTAATTGTATGTATGTAGTAATGCACTTTGTTTTTATTCTTGAATTGGGGGGAGGGGGGAAATGTTTTGTAGTATTTCTTTGATCATTTGTAAGTGCTGTCTTGAAGTCAATTGTATGTATATTTTAATGCACTATTTTCGAATGTAAAATTAATAAAGATTTATTTAAAAAAATAAATAAATAAATAAATGCTTATGTTCAGAGTAAACAAAAACTAAAACTGTGAATACAGATGTTCTGGAGATAATTTATTAAACACTGATATATAAACCCATGAAAATTCAATTAAAAAAGTACAATTATAAAAAATATTGTGATAAAAATCCAATACACCCTACACGGTCAGTGTTTCGGCGAACACACCTTCCTCAGGGGTCCCAATGGTTTGCAAACTCACATATAAAGAATTGGACTGAAAACGCCTTAGCATTTTTTTGCTACTTCAGTTTGTCTGCGGTGTTCTTTGCTCACAGGTTTAAACACAATAGACTGTTTTCAGTCCAATTCTTTATATGTGAGTTTGCAAACCATTGGACCCCTGAGGAAGGTGTGTTTGCCGAAACACGGACCGTGTAGGGTCCGGTTGGATTTTTATCACTGTATTTTTTATCATTGTACTTTTTTAATTGAATATTCATGGTTTTATATGTCAGTGTTTAATAAATTATCTCCAGAACATCTGTATCCACAGTTTTTGTTTTCATTGGTGGATTGTTTTCCCTGTGGATCATTGGGTCTCCCCATTTTTCTTTGTTATGTTCAGAGTAATACGCACTCCCATTTTTTTTTCTCCAGTACTTGGAGATCCTGTTGAGGAAGTTGCTCCATGGGGGGGATTCAAGGAACAGGGGGATACCTGAAAGATTGTTGAGGTATAGATTTTCCATCATTAAGGGGTTTTGCGGCTCATTTTCAAAGCACTTAGACACACAAAATACCATTGGATACTTTGATACTTTGTGTGTCTAAAGCAGTTGGCAAACTTTGCGAGCCATGGAACACTAAACTGATAGCCACAGCTCGAGGGCACCTGGGAGTGCACGGATGTCAATGCAATGACATCACATGCATGTGTGACGTTATCCTGTCGATGTCCATGCATGCGCGGAAGCTCTTCAGACGGGGCATTGAGCCGCCAGTGGGGGTGTGTAGAAAAAGAAGAGGCGTGGAGAGGATGAAAGATGCCAGGGAGGAGAAGAGGCGGTGGCTGACTGGCTACAGGATGTGCCTCTCGAGAGGCACATCCTGTAGGCAGTCAGACAGTGCTGGTGCTTCTCCTCCTCCCCGGCGTCTCGTGGCACACCTGAAATCTCGTGTGGCACACTAGTGTGCCGCAGCACACAGTTTGCGATACACTGGTCTAAATGATTTGAAAATGAGCCCTACTTGTCTTTTTAGCTAATATCGGATAATCCTTTGCAATGGTGAACAGGCATTTAAAATTCAGCTTCAATTTGGTTATCTTCAGGAAATGTTGCTAGGCAAACCCCATATGATAAGCTGAGTCAGCTGTGATTTTATGCAACTGCACGTATGGATTTGTAGGTCTGCTTTTTTGAGAGAACAGTGAGCTAAAATAGGCCTTACTCGGTTTCTCAGTAAGTTGAATTAGACCTGGCTCAGTCTAATCACTTCAAGCAGAACTTACCATGCAGCTTCAGAAAGCATGTGATCCCCCAGATGGCACAGAATGACATCCTATGGAACACCCACCCAGGTTGCAACCCCAAATGTAACTTTGGGAAGTGCTGCCTTACAGTCTTAGGAGCTGATATTCAGATCACCGCCTAGAAGTCGCAAGATTGTGGCGGTATAGAAGAATAAAGTTATTATTATTATTATCACAGGAGGTAGCCGGGCCGATTCCTGCAGTCAGTGCCGAGCCTAGATAGTCAATGCTGGGCTCTTTCCGGTGACCAGTATTGAATATCTTGGAGGGGGGGAGGGGTTGGTTGGCCACTAAAAGGTTAGCAGACTATGCAATATTCAGTGCTAACCGACTAACATTTTAGCAGCCATAGATAGACCAGCTATTTAAGCAGCCTTTCTTAGGCAGTAAACTTAGCCAGCCAGTGCTTTAAATTTCATGACTAGTAAGCTAGCTGCTAAGGGCTAATATTCACTGGCCATCTCATGCTGAATATTAGCGCTTAGCACTATTTAACTGGACAGGTGTTGTTCCCAGCTGGTTATATAGCACTGAAAATCAGGCATATAGGGACCAATATTCAAGTTATACGTTTACTGGCAGTTGGCGAACGTGTACCTTGCTTAGCCATGTATTTTCAGAAAATATATGGATAATCTAGGCCATTAAGGCAGTAATTCTTAAAAGATCACCTAAAGTTAGGCACTGGGATGATGTGTACACAATTGCTGTTATAGAACTGTAGCATAAGGCCTAAATTTAGGTGTGTGTACTTACGCTAGTCAAATGGCTGGTATAAATGCTCACACCAGTGTCAGTTAAGCGTGTAACTGCTAATATTCTATAACCCACTGTCTCTCAAACTGTGTGCTAAGGCACAGTGCTGTGCCCCAAAGCGATTCTGGGTGTGCCACGAGAGATTCCAGAATTTTACTTTGTTTTTAAAAATTCTCTTCATAAGTATACACTGGACTCGATGACATGTATATCGCATGCGCAAGAGTTTGTCAATGTCATAAGTGTGTGCGTGCGTAAGGATACAACTGGTCAGACAAGCAACATTCTTTGACGTGATTGCCCTTGAAAACTAAAAGCAAGTAATTTTATTTTTTAAGCAGTAGTTATCCTAACTTGAGCAACAAAGCAATCAAAGCTCTGTTATCGTTTGGACATTCTTATCTTTGTGAACTTGGATTTCCAGCTCTGACAGAAATTAAATGGGGGGGGGGGGAAAAAAAAGAGAATAGCTGTAGATTGTGGATAATGAAATATGTGATTGCTTGTCGACTATCGAGCTGCATTTTGAGTTAATTTGCACTCAAAAACAAGCACCTCATCGCATAGATTAGTAATTCTATTCTGTCCACTTTATTTTCACCGTTGTTACAATTACCCATACATAACTTAAAGAACTTTAAATAAATAACTCTCAAATTTAGTTCTTTTGTTGGTTTAGCAATTTTATAATTTTAATGTGCTGCGGAAAAACATTTGCTCTGTTTAGAGTGCTGGAGTTAAAACAGTTGGAGAGATGCTGCTATAACCCAAGTTTATGACTCCTGGATTCAACACTAACTCACCCATACCCTTCCCAGGTCCTCTTCACCTTGCAGTTGAATCCTATGGATTTTTGTGTGTGCAATATTCAAACTAGGAGCCAATTAGCATAATTAACAGCAATTATAGATTATTATCGATTGTTAACCTCAATTATCACATCATTATTAACATCACATCATTAACCCCTCAATATCTCTCCTCGCTTCTCTCTCCTTATACACCTCCCAGAGAACTCTGTTCCTCAGATAAGTCCCTTCTCCTCCACTGCCAATTCCAGATTTCATTCCTTTCATCTAGCTGTCCCCTCTGCCTGGAATAAATTACCCGAGTTTGTCCGTCAAGCCTTTCCCTTCCCTTGTTTAAAAGCAGACTGAAAACCCACCTTTTTGATATAGCTTTCAATCCTTAGCCCCGCTTGGTTTGATGGTATGCCCCTCCCCGGGGGGGGGGTGAGGTTGTTAGAAGTTAGGATAAGTTGAAGTACTGTATTTGACAGGTTATTGTTAGTTCAACATTGTTATTCATAGTCAGACTTATTGAATATGGTTGTTGATATAATGTTGATTGTGTTGTAACCATGCTGCGGCCATAAATAAACTTCCTTAGCGGAAATTTAACAATGGTTTCTGACTCTGATTGCGGGGGGAGGGGGGAAAAGGGGAGTAGACATTAGGGACCCCCCAGTGAGGCCTACACAGCCTTGAGCCAAGGGAGATCTTGCCTCACAAATTTGCTTGACTTCTTTGAAGATATGAATTAACATTCGGATAAAAGTGAGCTGGTTGATATAGCGTATCTAGATTTTCAGAAAGCTTTTGATAAAGTTCCTCATGAGAGGCTCCTGAGAAAATTAAAGTGTCATGGCAAAGTTCAGTTGTGGATTAGGAACTGGTTATCGGATAGAAAACAGAGGGTAAGGTTAAATGGTCATTTTTCTCAATGGGGGAGAGTAAACAGTGGAGTGCTGCAGGGGTCTGTACTGGGACCGGTGCTATTTAACTTATTTATAAATGATCTGGAAATTGGAACGACGAGTAAGGTGATTAAATCTGCAGATGACACTAAACTGTTCAAAGTTGTTAAAACGCATGCGGATTGTGAAAAATTGCAGGCAGACCTTAGGAAACTGGAAGACTGGGTGTCCAAATGGCAGATGAAATTTAATGTGGACAAATGCAAAGTGATGCACATTGGGAAGAATAACCTGAATCACAGTTACCAGACGCTAGGGTCCACCTTGGGGATTAGCACCCAAGAAAAGGATCTGGGTATCATTGTAGGCAACACGATGAAACTTTCCACCCAATGTGTAGCTGGGCCAAAAAAGCAAACAGAATGCTAGGAATTATTATAACAGGGATGGTTAACAAGATTAAGAATGTTATAATGCCCCTGTATCGCTCCATGGTGCGACCTCATCTAGAGTATTGTGTTCAGCTCTGGTCTCCTTATCTCAAGAAAGATATAGTGGCGCTTGAAAAGGTTCAAAGAAGAGTGACCAAGATGGTAAAGGAGATGGAACTCCTCCCATATGAGGTATGACTAAAATGGTTAGGGCTCTTCAACTTGGAAAAGAGAGAGCTGAGAAGAGCTATGATTGAAGTCTACAAAATCCTGAGTAGAGTAGAACGGGTACAAGTGGATTGATTTTTCACTCTGTCAAAAATTACAAAGACTAGAGGACACTCGATGAAGTTACAGGGAAATACTTTTAAAACCAATAGGAGGAAATATTTTTTTCACTCAGAATAGTTAAGCTCTGGAACGCGTTGCCAGAGGATGTGGTAAGAGCGGATAGCGTAGCTGGTTTTAAAGAAGGTTTGGACAAGTTCCTGGAGGAAAAGTCCATAGTCTGTTATTGAGAAAGACATGGGGGAAACCACTGCTTGCCCTGTATCGGTAGCATAGAATATTGCTATTCCTTGGGTTTTGGCCAGGTATTAATGACCTGGATTGACCACCATAAGAACGGGCTACTGGGTTTGATGAACCATTGGTCTGACCCAGTAAAGCTATTCATATGTTCTTATGGGTGCCAATGTTTGCGTGCAGTGAGGCATAACTGATACATTTTGATTTGGGCTCCTGTTTCATATCTTTATTAGTGATCTGGTCTTGATGATACAAAACTGTGTCACACCACAGAAGTTACTAATTTTACAGAGGCATGTACAGTGGTTAAAGAATATAGCAGAGGCAAGAGGTAAGTGTAGAGAAATGTGGGCAATTGGAAAACAAGAATAGGAAATGTTATATTTCAAATGAGCAAAGCATGCCAATGCTCCTGAGGGCAAAGACGTAATAATGCAAATCAGTAGTAAATGAAGATAAAGTGAGCAACGCCAGACAACAGCTGTGAAACCTAAGTATATGTTGCTGTAAATTAGGTTGGAGAACATGGAAGTTTGATGCAGGGAATTAGCTCTCCGATACTGAAACACCATAGTTGGCACCGATTTAAAACGCTGATTATGGTGGGAGACGGCCGCACATTGCTGCAGTTGTGAGGTAGCCCAAAAAATTACCCCCAGGAGCTGTGAGCAAAAGACACGATAGCCTGCTTATTTTGACTCAGATGCTATAGAGAAGCAAAAGATATTAAGTGAGAAAAGTGTAAGAGCGACATGTGCAAGTCTTCACTCGGGATGGAATATACAATGAGAGACGCCTGGAACAGAGTTAGATAAAATCATGGTTTGCTGAGCTCTGGCATCAATTACTGAATTTTAAGGATGACCTCTCCTGTTTAATCTCTGAGCTGTGAGAGGTTAGCAGGCAAGTGTGATAGAGGATGGAAGAGGCAGAGCTGGATCGACGAGTAGCAAAAGCCTATTATAGTGCTATCGTAGATTAGATCTGTGAATGCTATGAATTAGTTGTTTCAGCCAGCTATTGCTGAAGGAGAGAAGAAGAGCCCTGAAATAGAGATGAAAATCAAGAGGGCTTACAGGCCCTACCAAAGATATAATTGCATGTTAACATAGTAACATAGTAGATGACGGCAGATAAAGACCCGAATGGTCCATCCAGTCTGCCCAACCTGATTCAATTTAAATTTTTTTTTTTTTTTTTTTTCTTCTTAGCTATTTCTGGGCGAGAATCCAAAGCTTTACCCGGTACTGTGCTTGAGTTCCAACTGCCAAAATCTCTGTTAAGACTTACTCCAGCCCATCTACACCCTCCCAGCCATTCTATCTGGTTTTTAAAAAAAAAAGCAGTTCTTATCCAAAAGCATGGGCATTAGGGCATATCTCTTGGGAAGGACACAAAATAGAAGTGTATGTGGACATATCTCCATTTACTGTGAAGAAGAGAAGGGCATTTCAGGAAATAACATGGAAAATGAGGTTGGAGAATTCAAGATATAGGTGGTTGTTCCCAGTGACTCTGGTATTCACTATTAGTAGCAGGGCCTTTTCTGTGGCATCACAAGCTGAGGTAATGAAAATAGTAGGATGGACTGGAGTGCGAGAGATGAACTGTGGTAGTTGTGCGGTACCAGCGAGAGCCACAGTAGCATGTTCCGTGAAATGGGAACTATTGAAAAGGAATATGGAATCTACCAATGAGTACAATGACTGATAATCTAGTGCAGTGGTCTCAAACTCGCGGCCTGGGGGCCATATGTGGCCCGCCAGGTACTATTTTGAGGCCCTCAGTATGTTTATCATAATCACAAAAGTAAAATAAAACAATATCTTGATCATATGTCTCTTTAGCTATAAAATTACAATATTATTATTAAGACTTAGCCAAAAGGAAAGATTTATAAACTATAAAGAGTTTTACCTCATGTAAAATTGTCATTTCTTTAATAAGACATTAACTATTTTTTCTGCGGCCCTCCAAATACCTACAAATCCAAAATGTGGCCCTGCAAAGGGTTTGAGTTTAAGACCACTGATTTAGTGGAACACAATCTGTCAGAACACATCTAGCTACTTAAGAGACAGGGACTTTGCTGTGGACATAAAAGAGGGGAGATGGAGAGAATATCTTATGAGAGACAATTCAGGGAAGGAAGGGTGCTTTCTTCAGGTGAGAACTTTGTAAAAGCCACAGATGCCTACCTCTGCATCTGTGAACTGTTCCATTTATTCCTTCTGAAACCTTTAGAATCACCAGAGGAATATTCCATTATTGCACACCTAAAAAGGGGTGCCGTTAGAAATAGAACCAATACACAAGGGATAAAGGAGTTCAAGCCTCGTGTGCCACAGATAGACCGGATTTTTAGGATATCCCGATAGAACGGCATGGGCACTAACTTCACTTTGTGCAGATCTACCTCAAGCATATTCATCAGGGACATTACATTACATTACTTTAGTGATTTCTATTCTGCCATTACCTTGCGATTCAAGGCGGATTACATAAGAATTGTCATGATATTGCTAAATACATATGGCAGATTACATAAAAATTGTCAAGGTGGTTCAAGGTAGATTATATAAGAATTGTCATTCTGACATCCTGGCCCATTTACAGCATTCAAGACCTGAACTCCCACATCTCGCCCTATACCCATCACTCCAAAACAGCCTAAATCCCTCCCCCAATTTCTTGAACCTCTCCTGTAATGCACAGACTTCATTTCGAGATAACTCAGTTCCTGCCTGCAGCTAGTGTAGAGTTACTAAAATACAAAAATATCAGTTTTCTTGTTGAACAGAGTGAGAAATGAGTAATTAGCAAAAATAAAGGTTCTGAAAAAAAAAAAACCAGCAAAACCCCACAACCAGTTCTATAGCCTATATTAAAATACGGAGAAAATTAAATGTTAAAAAGTACTCTGCATATGTAAAATATTTGTGATAGTACTGTTGCTTCTGAATAGCAATGTGTTGTGTAGGTGGGCACTGACACGTACTATAGATTTCTGAAGCCTGGTGCATGATAAACACTTTTCTTCACATGAGTTGGAGCTGAGAGAAACTATATTTATAATATACCATATTAGAATGTTATGGATATGATTTTAGAAGGGTCAGGTGCCAGATTTCTGTATGCAAATAGGCACATGTATTAGCGGTTTTATGCACGGAAGGACCAGCATGCAGAAATTTTAGGGGACTTGTTCTGACTGTGGCATACATACACAGTGCTGTACATTAAGCCATATAAGAGATGGTCCCTGCTCAGTAGAGCTTACAATCTAATCAAACAAACAGGACAAGTAGGGGGTTGGAGAGTTTCTCAGGCATGGGTACTTTACAAGTGAGTGGGGGTTAGGTGTTAAAAGCAACCTTGAAAAACTGGGGTTTTAGCCTGGATTTGAATACTGCCAGTGATGGAGCTTGATATACTGAGTCTAGTATAACTCCCAATACTTCAGAGGAATTTTCTCTCTTTAGTCTCTCACCTGTGGACAGTTCTAGGTCTGTGCGAGGTAGAGAGTTATAGTCTCCGAACCATAATATTCTTGTCTTTGATTTGTTTAGTTTGAAGAAGTTTCTCATCATCCATGCACTTGGTTTGTCAATCATATTTTTCAGGTGTAGGGTATTATCAAAGGAAAGAGGAAGGAGTTAAGCACATAGCCACACTCACCTAGTGCCCAAGCTAAATCAGGAGCCTGGGCCACTGGCAAACTGCATGGGTAGTGGTTAGGGTGTGTACATATGTATACGTGTATGTATATATATCTATATCTCTGAACCACTGAAAGTTGTTCATGACTAGGCTTGTGTACATAGTGTAAATAAAAGTGTCCACAATTTATTAGCCAACCTTGTTCACAGACTTTTTTGGGGTTTTCCTGAGGGGAGAAGAAGGTAAAACCACCCGCTAACACTTCTTATCCCCAGGTGGAGGCACCGAACACCAACCAAGTAAGGGAGCACAGGAGACTGCCTTTGGGGCATCGGCGTCGGAATGGGGGGGGGGCACAGGGGCCATGGCCTCCCCCAAAATTGCCTCGCATTAGGGGGGAGCAAACAGAGCAGCTGCCCTATTTACTGCTATAGCCTGTAAATGACTTCACCCATGCTCCGGAGTTCTAACGCTGTGCTAGCCGGCTTCCCAGCCCTGTTCCTCCAAAACCGGAAGTCACTTCATGGGAGAGAAATGCTGCTGTTGCACCCAATTAGGGAGAGTTAAAGAGGGATAAGGAAGAGAAATGCTACTGTTGCACCCAATTGAGGAGAAAGAGGGAAACAGGGAGAAGGGAGACCAGGGAGAGGAGAGGAACGAGAGATGCCAAGTCCATGGGAGGGAGGGAATGGAAAGGAGATACCAGACCATAGAGGGGGAGGGGGATGCCAGGGAATGGGGGGGAGGGAAGGAGACAGATGCCAGACCAGGGGAAAGGAAGGAAGGAGAGAAGAGAGATGCCCGGTCATGGGGAAGGGAAGGAGATAGAGATGCCAGACCATGGAATGGACTGGGAAGGAAGGAAGGAAAGGAGAAGAGAGAGATGCCAGAGCATAGGGGAGGGGGTGGAGACAGAAAAATGGAGAGGCGGTGAAGCTGAAATGAATCATGTACAAAGGAATGAAGGGGCGCAGGATATACAGTTTATTGAAGGGACATAGAAAGAGGGAAGATGCTGTATGGAAGAGAGAAAGGGCGGACACTGGATGGAAAAGGCAGAGAGGGTGGACAGTGGATGAAAGGGGCAGAGAGAGGGTGGACATAGATGGGGTAGAGAGAGAGGGCATAGGCTGGGTGGAAGGGGCAAAGTGAGAGGGCAGATGTTGCATAGAAGGGAAAGAGGCAAACGCTGCATAGAAAGAATAGTGAAAAGAAGATGATTAAAGCAGACACAACAAAAGGTAGAAATAAATTTTTTGTTGCTTTTTGTAGAATCTAACTGTATTGAAAAAATTTATAAATAGGATATGGAAATAAAACAATTTTGGGGGGACTAAATCCCTTTCCTCAGGTCAGGACAAGATACCATAATAGCAGTATACTGTCCTGTCCTGAACAAAGATTTGGCCTCTGAAAGCTAATTGATAAATGGATTAGTCCAATAAAATGATATTTTCTTATTTCTCATTATTTATTTTATTTTTATCTTTTAATTTGTAAATTGGTGATTGTTTTATATTAGTTTTTTCAAATTTACTACTACTATTACTATTTACATCTACTGTCTTCATATTTTGCACAGTATTAGGGGACATGAGTTACTGTTTCTGTGGTGTTGCATTGTATGCAGAGTCTTGCATCTTAGAGTTTAATTTTTATATATTAGTACTTTTAGTTTGTGGTCCCATATTTGCTTAGGGGTTATCTGTGTTATGGTAGCAATGAATGTTTAGAAGCATACAGTGTGCTTTTTGTAGTTTAATTTTGTGGTTAACCATTATGCGTTGTTAATAAGATTATATTGTATGTATATATGAAAAATTGTATTACAATTAGTACTATTATAGAGGTGGGGTCTGGGGGCAGAGATTAGGTAGGTCAGGGGCGGAGATTGGGCAGGGCGGGGCAGTGCGTTAAGGCCCCCCCAACAAAAAAGCGTTCTGATGCCTAAGCTTTGGGGGACTCCAGTCAGGTCGGGCCCTGGACTCAGAGCTGCCCTGAAGGGGGCGTTACATACAATTTCTATCAAGTGTTATAACAAATGTGTGAAACAAACTAAAAAAATGTTTTAAAATTGGGGAAGAAGTTCTAAACTGACCCCAAATTATGCATGTTGAATCTTTTAAACAGTGAATGTTCATCTTTGCAAAATGGAAAATATGGAAAAGATTGTAATTGACTTTCGTTGGCAGCTTCTGCCTTTATTAACTAATGTATATCCTCCCTCAAACAGAAAGAAGACAGCTGCTCCTTAGGCCAGGGTGTCTGACTTCAGGAAATTATAGTATTGCTGAGTGAGCTGACTCCTGGCCAAGGCAACATTCGATACTTGCAAATCCAAGAACGATCACCACATTTCTTCTACACAGCTGTGCTGAACTTCACACACTGATCTGTCTTGTGGGTAAGTTTCAAATGAGGTGCTATTTTAAACTTGGGGAGAGGAAGGGGATGCTTTCTATAGTTTTATTTTTAAACTCTTTGAAGTCTGAAAAAGTTCAAAGCCATGTACCAATGCCAAGTTTTAAATACAGAAGCCAACAGGAAGTACGATTGGGTTATTAAATGACATCTGCACAATTGTCCAGTTCCAAGAGGAAGATTTTTATTTTTTTACCACTCCTGGGTTTAAACCAATATACAGAGGTATTTGCAGTTCAAAACAGTGTAATTAACACTACACATACCACAATGCATCTTTTTTTTTTTTTCTTTTGGCTCGATTCTAAGAATAGACGTGGCAGAGGCTTATTGCTGATATTCCTATATTTATGGTGCAACAATCAGCGTGAATCCTCATACTTGGATATTTATATTATTTATCTCTGATGAAAGCATTTGTATTACAAAAACCTGGATCCACTTTGGGTTACGTTGGATTAAAATTTGTGCTTAAAGACTTTTTTTGAACATAAGTTTTGGATCTTTTTCATCTCCCTAGCGAATCCATCGCAACAGCCCTGCTTTCCTTTGTATATGTTCCTGTGACTGGTTTATAGGGCTGCTTGCTCTTTTTTTTTTTTGTCTTTTTCATGATAAGAATATCAGAAATCCAGAAATGACCTAAAATCTCTCTCTTGGAGGTGAGTCACTTGGCAGCTCTTTAAAAGCTCACTTAAGATGTTCTTCTTCTACTATCAGGTCTTCCTAAATAATCTGGCATCTTACCTTGTAAAATAGTACGCATCAATTCTATAAAGGGTGTCAATAGTTATGCACACTGAGGGTGAATCCTTTAAAGGCAGATGATTCAAAACGCTGCTTCAAAGTTAGTTTCTGGTGTAAGAAAGTTCGAACACAACACCTTGGTTGAGGAAACTCCATTGGTTACTTGTGCGCTCATGTATTATTTTCAAGACATTAGTACTGTTGTTCAAAGTCATATACCAAGGGATTCCCTGGTATTTATTGCGGCTATGGCAATCTATCGGCCGCTTAGAACTCTGCGGTCTGAGGGCGCGATACGATTGCCGCTGATGGACTTCTCAAAAATGTGCTATGAGAACACGAGATCTTCTGCTTTTTCCATCATAGGAGTAACTGCGGAACAAATTAATTGGACCGTAAAGAGCTCTTCCTGATATTCAGAAGTTCAAGAAAATGCTTAAGACTACATGTTTTGTAGAAGCATTCTGATGAATGATGATTCTGGTTTATTCCAGTTTTTGGATTGACATAATTGAGCACTATAAATGAATTGTTCCTATTGAATGATTTGAAATGTTTGTTGTTTGTATAAATTTAGTTTTTCTGTATGTTTTTATTTTCTGTTTGTTGCTATTTGTAAAGCCGCCTAGGAATAGGCGGTTGAGAAATCTTTTAAATAAATAAATAAATTATAGAATACTAGCATAAGTCACATGTGTCAATATTCAGGCATGCCCAACTGTGCTATATCAAAAATCGAACTTAAATGCATGCGCCAAAATATGATAGTTTACAATTACACAACTAGATCTTGTATTCTGCCAACGCTTAACAGTGCAAAGTGGATTACAAATAGCAGACCATTACATCTGGGAATTATAATAAACCAGTTTAAAATCATGAAATAAAACTAATAAAAGGCCAAAAAATTTATCAGTATCTGCCAGTCCATATTTCTGAAAAAGAAAAGTTTTCGGTTATTATCCCTACACATTAAGAGGTCCTTTTATTAAGGTGCGTTAAATGCTAAGGTATCCATTATTCCTATGGGCATCTTAGCATTTAGGGCCTGTTTTACAAAGCCATGCTAGCGGCTGCTGTGCGGTAACGGCCCCGAAGCCCATAGAGATTTAAAGGGCTTCGGAACTGTTGCCTTGTGGCTTTGTAAAACAGGCCCTTAGTGTACGCTAAATCAGTTAGCACACCTTAATAAAAGGACCCCTAAGTAATGACTACAAGATCTAATAGAAAATGGTCATGAGTTCCAAATTTCTGCCACGTGGTTTGATATAGAAAGAGAAAGTTGTTTCATGGATTTTAACTTGTTTATTGGCTGGGAAACACAACATACATAGAAGATGGGTATCAAATACAGTATTTACTCCATGAAGTAAGGAAGCCAGATCAGACATAAAAGATGGAGCCACCACCAGATAAAAACTTGAAAATTGTGATGCTCAATTTAAATTGTACTTGGGTCCCATTTGGAAGCCAGTGCAATTTGGAGTAGAACGCTCTAACTGAATCATATTTTTGAAGTCCATAGATCAGCCGAACAGCTATATTCTGAATTATTTGTAGTTGTTTAAAAATAATTTACGGCCATATTCTCTAAATGGCACTTAAGTTAAGTGAAAAAGACGCAATTTAAAATGCTACTTACAACAAATTTCAAGGTGCCTATCGGTGCCCAAAAACAGCATCGGAATTGCACTGTTGGAGACGCCTACTGGTGTCTAACTCCAGTGTAGGTGTGGCTAACTCCAAAACTGGCGTTAGGTGCTAATAGGCGTGGCAGGGACAAGATTCATGTCAAAGGTAGGTGCCAGAAATATAGGTCTTGAAAAGCCTGGCCTACATTTCCGGCGACTATCTTTGCTGGAGGCGCGATTCTCTAAATAGCGCCGTCGCATAATTGACATGTGATCGACAGCTACTTTTAAGGTAGCCGCCAACGGCGCTGTTTAAAGAATCTGGCAGTTAGTGTACAACTAACAGTATTCTATAGGTGTGTAATTGGGCACATTCGTGCCTCACATATGCACCTCCTCTGTGAGAATCCCTTTGCATTTACATGCCAAATGAGTTGCACAGTCTAGAGAATGACATGGGGATAGAATTTGTCCTCGATAACCGCAGGAAACCATCCCGTGTCATTCTTTAGTGTCTATCTCATCCTCAGTCCTTCTACACCAGCATTCTTCAAAGCAAGACTTGAGGGTCAGTGGTTGTGCCCATTCATACTCCGATTCTTCCCTCTCTTCTTAAAGAATGACACAGGGATATTTTCCCATAGTTAATCATGGGGACGGAGACAAATTCTGTCCCCGTATCATTCTCTATTGTGTACTAACCACCAAATTCTAGATATGTGCATACATCATTGTGTTTACCCAATGTATATGCATAACTTAACTAAATAAGCTTAATTGGGGCTGATAATTGGCAGTTAACACCTGTTAAATGACATTAATTGGAGTTAATTGAAAGCTAGGCACCCAACTTAGTAGGTGCATAATATGTGTCTTGTGCAAAGCATGTCGTTAAAAGTGGGCATGGTTAGGGGGTGGATGTGTTTTCAAATTGGGCTCATGTTTTTGACTTAGATGCCACTGTGTGCATAAATTAGGCACAGGCACTTATGCCAAGAAAACCCTGTCAGAAATAGGATGTGCCTAAATGTTGGAATGGCGAGCATAGTGATGCTTAGAAATGAGCCGACACGGCCCGTGTTTTGGCTAAAACTATGATATATCAATACTGTAGAGAACCTGCTCAACACCTTTAAAAGATAAGTGGAAGTTCACTTTTTTGCCGTTGAAAGTTCACTATCAGTACTCTGGACCTTTTTTAAGGTTTTGGTCCTCTACAGTTGAATATAGCTATGCAGGTTCTTTGTACCATAAGCTTTAGTTTGATTCTATGTATTTGAACTGCTTCTTGTATTTTTTGAAATACTCAATAAATATTATTGAACTAAAAAAAAAAAAAAAAAAAGAAAGTTCACTATCATCAGAATAGCACATATTTAGTATTTTTTCTAAATTTTCATACACAGTGATGGGGCATTGGTTTGGCTATAGGAGCTTTGGCTCCTGGCTGAGCTACACATTTCTGAGTGTAGGTGTGAAAAAAAGAAAAAAGCATCTTCTATACAATTTATTTAACCTTTCTGCTTTAGGAGTTTTCTACAGTATTGGTATTTTATACAAGTTTTGACCTCCTAAAACTTGCAAGATCTAATAAATTAATTAACTAATCCCCTACTACCTTCATATATTTTGGCTAAAACTATGTCCTTGTTCTCTGCTGTATATAGGAAAACTACTAGGAAGATAAAAGCTAGAATGATAGAACATAGGAGCAATATCAGGAGAAAAAAATGTTAATGCACCTTTGACGGAACATTCCATTCCTTTTACGATCAAACAATTTTTTTATTGATGCAAAAAACAAATATAATCACCAATGGCAAATTTAGGAATATAGCTAATACAAAGAACATCTAAAGCCCTGCATCAATTTCAAATTGTAGCATCAGAAGACAGAGTAATACAGAAATATCGACACTGCAAGAATGAAAATGTAATAGTGAAAAGTATACAACATTCCTACTCCTCCACCCCCACCCCCTACCCCCTACCACCTCAAGAGATGTGAACACTAAAGAGATTAGGCCTTGACTATACAAAAAGAATAAATCTTCGACAAGCCAAACAGAGGAATAACCCAAAGGAACAATATAACACACCAGGCCCCTGGATTATTATGAACCCCAGTGAAACCCCATTCCATTACTTTTAATCATTCTTTTAGGAATCTGAGATTTTTAGTGTTGTGAAAACCCCAAGGGGGAGGGAGGACATTGATAAGATGCTTCTACATCAGGAACAACATCTCATTTTTTCCTTTGACACAGCGACACCCATGGGCTTACATAATGAAATTGATTATACAGTCTTTTATTGAGACTTATTATTATTATTAATAAACTTCTATTGAGTTCTTTGATCACATATTGGTTTTTTCATATATTATCTGACCTATATTCTTTTTTATTAATTGTTTCTTCAGTACAATGTAATGTTTTACATTGCATGTTTCTTTTATCACATCTATTGAAGCATATACTTATTTATGCAAGCGGGCACTTTTATTTAGATTACATTAATTGATAATTTTTTACTGGATCAGTATGGATTTTTCTTTTACATAACATTAAAAATATATTTTTGTTAGCATGGCACCATTGTTGCAGTTTTAATAAAATTATAAACAGAGTATACATATCATTGATCTGCAATAGATATTAGCATATTTAATAGCAATATCGCAAAGTTATATCTATTTGCAAGCCTATATAATTGACTATATATTTGGAACTCACTCCCTCTATATTTACGACTTGAACAGGATTTGAAAAAATTTAAAAATAGCTTAAAGTGTCTTCTTTTTAAAGAAGCCTTTAACTAAAAGTTTATTTTCCGGTTGATTCCGAATTTCATCGTCTTTTATTAAATTCAGATTATCTACCCCTTCTCTTTAGATTTTTCTGTTCTCAAATTCTTTTCCTCATATCTTCCCTATGTTCTAACCTAATCTGATTAATACATTTTTTTTTTTTAAATTGTATTTTTTCTTTTTTCCTCCTTTCCTATTGTTTCATGTGGTTTGTTACCCCGGTTTGTTTTTTAATTTTAAAGTAATTATTTTTTTACGATGTATTTGTGATTTAAGAAATCCAATTTTATTTCTTTGTAAAACGCTTTGTATCCTGAAAAGCGTTCAATCAAATAATATAATAAACTTGAAACTTGAAACTTGAAACAAGATATGATTATGATGACATCATTGATTCTGAACCAGTAGCAGGCTTACTAAATATGGATAGAGCACATGTGTGGCGCTTTTGTTGCATTCACATTAGAGAATCAAATAGCAAGATTGTGGAAAGTCTTAATTTAAGATTAATTTTGCTGTTTGTTGATGATCGAGTCCTTAATGCTGGCTGTTTTTTATGACATCTTGCCATCAAATGCTATAATCGACCCACATGCTCCTACTAAAAGAGAGCAGTGAACATTTTTATGTTTCAACATTTAAGCACTGTTGACCGCATATCGCACCAAATTTCACATAACACTTAACACGTTTTTTAAATGTTCACTATATTTATCACACAAAATCACTAATTTGTACTGCATGTCATATAATCAAGTTGGGCGCTAGAGATCATTCAACAATTGAAACGTGTGTCACATCTCTTTAGTGATCGATCTTTTAGGCCCTCTTTTACAAAGGCGCGCTAAGCAGTTTAGCATGGATTTAGCGCACGCTAAATCAACGCGTGTGCTAACCGCTAACATGTCCATAGGATAACATGCACCTGTTGGCGTTTGGTGTGTGTTTAGTGTGTGCTAATATTTAGCACACCTTTGTAAAAGAAGGGGGCTAATTTAACTGGAGCTGCATTAATGGTTTAATATGTTTACACTTTAAATTATATTTATTCTTTTATATTTTTAATGGTGTTTTTTGATGAGTCTTTGTTGACCTTGTGTATCAGGAATGGGGTGGCGATATACAGGTCATTGGGTAATGAGCTACTATTATAACATTTTTATAGGTGTTATGGCTTGTTTTGAACTACATATATGTTTTTGTATTTCATTTACATGTTATTTAATGATATGAAAATTATTTTTTTGTGATTCAATGTATTGTTTCTGTATACATATTTATAAATTATATTGATGTTCTTAGATTTTACTCAGTTTTATATATATATTTCATTTAACAATGTATAGAAAGTATTTTCCTTGTGATTTAAATTATTTATTCTAATTTTACATATTTAAATATGAAAATGCATTATTAAGAGATGCAATAAGAGGTATTATATATTTTACATTTTACGGTTGATTTCTATTAAAGTATTCTACGCCTCCAGTTCTTAAGGCCAATTGTGTTCTTTCTGTTGTATTACCTGTGTTACTGCATTCTTATATCCCTTTTTTTTGTTGTAATTCTCTTTTAGCTCACTTTGGTCTCCTTTTATCAAGCTGTGTTAGGGTTTTTATTGCAGGCCGCTGCGGTAAATGCTCCGATGCTCATAGAATTCCTATGAGTGTCGGAACTTTTACCACAGCAACCGGCGATAAAAAACCCCTAATGCAGCTTGATAAAAGGGGGCCTTTATTTTTGTGGGCCAGCTATGTACTCTTTATCCACTGCATAATTCTACTTTTCTTAGGGGTAAAATGGCCTTAGAGTACCTTTACTTGTGACTTACACACATGCTAAAGCCATTTCTACAGCTGCTAGAAAATGACCTATTTTCCATTTTCCCAATTAATGGCCATATGCTAATGCTCAGATGAATGAAACATGATGCAGAAAAGGGTTAATACCTTGAGACAGCTAGTCGCGAAATGTGAATTCAAGTCGGTGAATAAGAATTCCCAAATATCAGATAAGTTGGTTCCTTTAAACATTAAATGTGAAAATTGTGATACAGGGCTGTAGTAAATGATAATAGTAAAAAAAAAAAAAAAGAAGAAAAAGATATATAAAAAAGAAACAAGGGGATTGATGAAGAAATGCTGGTGAGCCTAGTTTCAAGAATTTGATACAAATGGCTCTCACTGGATCCTCTGATGATCCTAAAATACTTCTTATAAAATATAGGGCCAAATTCTGTAAAGGATGTCTAGAAGTTAGGTGTTTAGACATCCAGGAGCACAGTGCTGAGCATGATTCTATAATGCATAGACGCACTATAGAGAATTGCACTCAGCGGCACTGAGTGAATCTAAGCACATCTATATTGTTAGATGTCCTTTGCAGAATCGCCTTTTAGGCATTGCATAGATGTCCTAAAAACGTCTAAAATGTTATCGTGTGTTAGCATTATGACTTCAATACTATCAGTGTTACACATTAAAACACCTATACCTAACAGGCTGTTGCCAAAAAGCGAGAGTGTTAAGAATATTCCTAATACAGAGACAGAGGATCTCAAGTGTCTGCGGTTATTGCCTTAGAACTAGTCTTGCTTGTTAGCATTATGACGTCATTAGAATGGCAATTTTATGCTGGGTTGTTTTTTTACATTAAAATTGTATGTAGTAAAATGCTGGCACCACTATAATATTTTATTTATCTCTTAATTATTTATCTATGATTTTTATCCTATGTGGTATTTAAATTTGGCTCCTTTATCATATTTGATGAGGTAACAATGATGACAAGATTGTGCATCAGACAAGTCTGCTTGCTCTGAAACACAGCCGTTGTGAGTAGTGATTCTCTTCTTATTTTCTTAGCCTTTTGGGAATGAGGTTTAGTATGCTATATATATTTCATGTGCTTTGCTTGAGTAAAGCATTACTAAACATTTTTTTCTATTATTAACAAAGAGGAATCCCAAAATAGAAGGTTTAGTATGCAATATATATATTATTTTCATGTACTTTGCTTAAGTAATGCATTATTAAACATATTTTGACCTTAAAATCAAACTGGGGTCCTCTATACCCCCAAAAATAAAGCCCCGTTTACCTATAGATAGACGTCTCTGCACGCCTAAGTCGTGTCCACCTAACTCGCTTTTACCTAGTGCCCTGCTCACGCTCAAATATAGACCTGCTTTTCCAACGCCTACATTTTAGGTGTTAGGTAGACACGTTAGGACGTTGAGCGGCATGTGATTCTGTAAATGGACATCTATTTTGAAGCCACGACCATGCATATCCCGTTAGGTGCAGATTTTTTCAATTGGCATCCTCAAAATTGTGGACGCCTATTTTGTGATGTCTAACTTCTAATTATTGCTTGTTAAAGTCATTAATTGGGCTTATTATCCACTTTATTTGGATGCCTAAGACAATGGATGTCCACATTGTTGATGCCTAAAGTTACACGAACTTTACAGAATCTTTCCCTTAGTGTATTTGACATACGCTAATGTTGCCATTAGTGTGCAGCTATTGACAAAAATTAGCAAGTTAGCGCTTACTAACACCCTTTTTGTAGGTGGTAAGGGTTCACTCGCCAATCCAAATTTCCAAGTTTCTCCTGCGCTAATTAATGTGGCTGTGCCAACTACTTTGTACTGTCATGCCCTCTATCTGCCTCAGGCACAGCCCCTCCAAGAAAAATATACGTACTTTTCTAATGAGTGGTTTGTATGTGCACATTGGGAGTTTACTGCAAGATGCTTTAGCATGTCCCTGTGCTAAGCCCTTTCAAGCTGTGGTAAGTATGCACTAGCGCTTACTGTAGCTTAGCAAAAGGAACCCTTAAGAAACATGAGATTTTATTGGAAGGCTTGAGAGAAGCATCAGTGGGCTTGATACAGATCTGCTGGATGCTACAAGAGAACACTGTCACCTGTTGCAGACCTTTGATACACACTATGGTGGTGCTGTTTGTATGGGAGGAACCACCCCCAAGCACAACAGAAATGCTAATTCACGCCTGCTGCCGGTAGTAACAGCAGAACAAATGTTTGCTAATACAGTATATTGAGCTAGCAAAACCATGTCTGTGCCAGTTTCAGGACTGGAAACTTTGATGATTGTAGTTCTGTGTAATCAACAGGTTTATTCTTGCAACAATCTGTGAGGACAATTGTAAAGATACATAAGGCTGGATTCAGTAAATGGAATCCAAATCTAAGCAACAGGATAAAGGATGCTCTGGCATAAATCCTGATGCACAAGTTAGGCAAGCAATCCCAACATTTTTTAATACTGCACCTAGATATTCGGAAGGCTCCTGACTTATCCATACCCATCCCATGGCCACCCTTGAAAGCATTTATCAATATGAGTACAATTAGCATTTCAGACCTAAATTTCCAGTGCACCCCCAATAAAAAAAAAAACATCAGTTCTGGCTACGCCATCAATCCTGAGTGATGCCTTTAGTTCCCAAGTCAGGTCTTCCACTCTCCAGGGACAGCATTCATAGCTCCTGACATGGGGGTAGATGGGTTCTAGAATATAGATTTCAGGCCCAAGATTGCAGTACCTGGAAGGCTCTCTCTGGTGCCTGACCCCTGCCCTAAGTTGTTGCTGCAATGAATTTGTTAAGCAAGCTGGGAGAGGAAAAGGAGGACAAATCCCTGGAGTTGTGGTAAACGAAGGCTCCTGGCACCTTAGACCACAGGGCTGGTTCTGTTTGAAATGGAAACCCAAAAGAAACAGAAAGAAGGTCCTAGGCCATAAAATAAAATGCTACAAACCTTTCAATAGAACTTTGACTTATCGCTTCATAAAGGGAGCTCCCTATGGTTATATTTAAAGCATCCACTTTATCAAATCTAAACAGTTTTTTTCATGCTGAATATGTCTTCATGAAATCGTGATTCATTGTGGTGTACCATGGAAAGATTTATCAGCCACAAATCCTTAGTGGGGCTCTCCATGTTTGAAAGCATGGCTTAATTGCATATTCCACAGTAAACCTAGAGACTCTTAATGAGTTATGTGGTACACTGCTTTGCTTAGATGTGGATAATTTTTCTGCCTAAGGTAGATTTGAACAGCATTAAACGTGGTAGACTATTGACTAATGTAATCATCTTCTCCCCACCCAACTCCACCTCCCCCCCAAAATCCAATAGATTAAGCTCCATATTTACCTCAGACATGAAATGTAATTTTAATTTAAAATGGATATATTTAGTCCTCTTCTTCAATTCCATGCAAATCACAATAACACAAAAATCATCATATATAATCCTATTCAATATAATTTACTGAAAAAACACCAAAGGAAAATCTTTATTCAAAACATTAAGGAGTCCTTTTACTAAGGCAGGGGTGGGCAACTCCGGTCCTCGAGGGCCGGAATCCAGTTGGGCTTTCAGGATTTCGCCAATGAATATGCAGGAGATCTATTTGCATGCACTGCTTTCAATGCATATTCATTGGGGAAATCCTGGCAACCCGACTGGATTCTGGCCCTCGAGGACCGGAGTTGCCCACCCCTGTACTAAGGTGTGCTAATACAGCCGCAGCCAGTGATAAAAAAAAAAAAAAGCCTAACACGGTGTGTAAAAGGGGGGGGGGGGGTTAGTGCACACTAGATGCCTTGCAGCTCATTGTACTGTATACTTATGGGCTACATGGCACTTAAGGGCAAATTCTATATGAAGCGCCCAAAAGTGAGGCGCCGAATTAGGCACTGTTCAGCGCGATTCAAGTAAAATTGGGCGCTGTTTAATGAATCACGCTGAGAGGGCACCTATTTTGGAGGCGCCCAATAAATAGGCCAGCTCTAGGCACAATTAAAAGTTTGGCGCCTATATGAGTTTCAAGTTTTTTTGGGGTTTGATGAATCGCTTATTTAAATTTACTAAGCGAGATACAATTTTAATAAAAAATATAGACGTCATTAAATATTCCATTTAAATTTTAAAATAGTGGGTTAGACCGACGGACTTACAGACTGATTGGTACACAAGGTAAAAAAGGGCAGAGCTACAATTTTTAGAATACAGAGGAGAACCATAAATGGAAAGAACATTAGGGAGGGAAACACCGAGGAAGAGCTAATGTAAACTTTGAACATAATTAAAGATGAAAAGCACCTACGCACGCTTAAGAGTAGCGATTCTGCAATAAGACGCCTAACAAGTTGTCACGCCCATACCTAACACATAGAACCTATTTTTTTAAAGGCCGCCTAAATTTTTAAAGGCGCCTTATTGCAAAATCGCTCTCTTGAAAGGCGCATAAGTTTCAATTATTGCTGATTAAAAAGCTTAATTGAGCTTCTTCATTAATTTAGATTGGAACCTATCTAGTTGGGCGTCTCCAAAATAGGTGCCTAACATTAAGCGTCGGTTACAGAATTTGGGCCTTAACGCACACTAATTCGTTAGCGTGCTAAATCCATTAGCATACCTTAAGTAAAAGATTGTTAGACATATTTTCAAAAAAGCCAAATTTTCAGGGAGTGCCTGACTGTCATGCAATTACTGACTATTCTTGTAACCGCAGGCAATGAGTTTCTGTGAACAAAGAGAGAAAAGTAGGGATAGGGTTACCAGATGTCCGGAAAAACCCGGACATGTCCTCTTTTTAGAGGACTGTCTGGGCTCCCAAATGAGCTTTTCAAAACCCGACATTTGTCTGGGATTTGGAAAGCCCCCAACAAACTCCGGCCACATATGGAGGGCTTCGGAGCCTGCGTAGATGACGTCACACACATGCTCCAGGCCCTCTACACGTGACTGGAGCTCATTGCAGAAGAGAGGAGGCTTGTTGGAGGCGAAGGTGGGCGGTGCCGGAGGCGGAACCAGGCGGGGCTGGAGTGGAAAGGGGCAGGGATGGAGGTGGAATGGGGCGGGGTTGTGTGTCCGGGGTTTTCCTTTGTAAAATATGGTAACCTTAAGTAGGGATATTCCATTATATCTGCCAATAGAAATGTTTGGCCCCTTAATTTTGTAATGCTGCTGCTCTCATTTAAGTCCTTGGCACTCTTGAAGGACTTGAACTGTTATAGCCCATAGAGCCACTGTGGAAAGTATATTGTTGCTATTCACGGTGGTTCTGTGGGCTGTATAAAGGTCAGGGCATCACTCTCTACGCCTCAGTTTCTGAACTAGTAATACATGCTATGCTGCTGAGAAACTGCAGAGCATTCTCCTAACACCTCTAATCTGTTGTCATAACACTCTTTATGACTGAACTGATCAGGTTGTTATGGTCACAGCTAGCTGTACTATCACCCAAATAGTTAGTAAATGGATGCAATTAAAGGCTGTTTTATTCTGTAGTTTTATAGCAAATAAACTGGCTGTCCTGTAATTTAATTTCTGTGCATGAACCACTTCAGCTGATTTTCTTTGTAACTTGTAAACCTAGGTTCCCATACATTTCAGTAATTTTGTGTGACAGGCGGGAGGGGAAAAGGGGCAGGGAAGGAGGTCGCCGTAGCATTTAAAAATAAGATTTGCTTTGAATGCCATCATCATGCCTATATGAGGTCTGTTCAAAATATTCCAGGACAGTATGAATTGCATGCCAACGGGAAGTTCTTTTGAGATGCGCTAGGCAGCGTTGAGTAGCTTGAAACCTCATGAGTAAGGTGACCATTAATTTTTTTCATCAAAACGGGACATCTATTAATATTCAGTCCTGCCCCTGATATCGCCCTAGCCCCGCCCCAATCCCACCCCCAATTTCTTCCATTCATTTTTCATATATACATAATATCTTATTAATTCATAATGGTAACCATAAAATAAAAAAACAAAACAAAACACAAAGCACACTATACGCAGAGAAAATATTAATTATCATTTATATTTGGGGGGGTTCAAAGATGTCAAGGCAAATGATTATAAAATATGCAATGTCACCTCAGTAACTATAGAAAAATAGACAAATATAGTGCAAAATATAGACAGCAGATATAAATTCTCACAACTGACACATTTTGATCACTAAATTGAAAATAAAATCATTTTTCCTACCTTTGCTGTCTGGTGATTTCATGAGTCTCTGGTTGCGTTTCCTTGTGTCTGTGTATCCTTTCTGCACTCAGGCCCAACAATTGTCCCTTTCTATTCTCTCTCTCCTTCCTTCCTTCCTATGTCCTTAGTGCCCCTATCCATGTCCTTAGTGCCCCCAGTGCTCCTTCCCATGTCCTTAGTGCCCCTTCCCATGTCCTTAGTGCCCTCAGTTTTCAGGGACAGCGGCTGCCTAGGGCAGCAGCAGTCAATGCAGAATAGCCCTACTTAATCAAGGAGCCCTTAAGCAGCATCAATGCCAATTACAATAATAAGAGCTCCCGCAGAATAAACCTGTTCACTTTTTCCTCATTGAAATCGTGTCATCTTAAAAGATTCTTCGAAAGAACCTTCGCTTTCCATGCGGCCAAACTAAACTCATGGCTCGCCCAAATTGTACTAGATGCCTCTTCATATCTCAACTTTAGAAAGCAGATCAAAACCCAACTCTTCAACAAACCAAATCCTTCACGCACCCCTCCCTTAACTCCCTCCACCTCTTCCCTTCCCTTTCTTTTTAAGATTGCTACTCCCTACCTCCTAAAGCTTGTATGCACCTTCTCTTAAACGCACTGTATATACTTACTGTATGTACTATATATAATCTTTTCCCTCACTTAAATTGTAAACGTATAACTAGTATGCATCCGTCTCCTTCTCTTAAATTCATTGTATATACTCTCTGTATATAATGTACTTAATCTTCTCCCTCACTTAAATTGTAAACGTATAACTAGTTTGACTTCATGATTGCTTTGTTATGTTCCTCAATCTCAACCGCATTGTCTGTATTTCATCTAACTGTTGTGAACCGCCTAGAACTCCCTGGGTATGGCGGTATACAAAAATAAAATAATTATTATTATTATTATCTCTATGGGTACTTGAGCAACAAGGGCTAATGTATGATGGCTTTTCAGCACCCCCTGATAACTTGGTTCCTATGATCAGCATGTCCTTGCGTTTTATAGGCAGAACCTGTTGAGTTAAGCAGTGTGACCTGCAGTTTCTGAGTGGAGCCCACGCATTTCCTCTCCACCTCTGCACCCCACTCCCCCAGCCCCAGTATGAAAAAAAAATAATAATAGGTGACAGGGCTCCCCAGGCCCAATCAGCTAACAAAGTCCACCTTACAAACCACCGGGCTTCTGAAAAATGTGGAAGTCAGTTGGATTTCCAGTGTCAGCTGCTTCCTATGTCTCCCTCACTGTCTATGTCCCCCTCACTGCCTTCCAGTCTTTGTCCCACCCCTTCCCCAAAGCCTACCTGCTTGCCTCCCTCTCTTCCTGCCATGCCAAAGCCTGTCTGCCTACCTCCCTTCCTGCCGCGCCAAAGCCTGCCTCCCTCCAGCACCAATTCAAATCCCGGTCTGCCACAGCCACTGCTTCTTGCGTCTAAAAGCCTTCTTCCCAATGTCAATTCTGATGTCAGAGAGGAAGTTCCGTGCCAGCCAATTGCTGCCGGGCTGGCCCGGAACTTCCTCTCCGATGTCAGAATTGACAACGGGAAGAAGGCTTCTGGGCTGCAAGAAGCAGCGGCTGCAGTGGACCGAGGTTTGATCTACGCTGTAGGGAGGGAAGGAGGGAGGCAGGCTTTAGCGTGGCAGGGAGGGAGGGAAGCGATCCCCAGTCCGTTGTCCCCGCGCACAGCTTCGGGATACTGTCCCTGAAAACGGGACATTTCGGCGTCCCGAAGCGGTGGGTCGGGACAACGGGACGGTCGGTCCCATAACAGGACGGTCCCATTGATAACGGGACATATGGTCACTTTACTCATGAGTAACCTCCTTTTTTTTCTGCTTGTTAATATCTGTTTTCGTCTCCAAGCTACAGCAGTTTTTGTGACAGTGGGTTTTCGTGATGGGCTGTTTTTCATCATGTGCAACCTCAATGAGCAGCGCAACAGCATGAAATTCTGTTTTAAATTGGGTAAGACTGCTACAGAAACTTATGAAATGTTGAAAGTGGCTTATGGGGAACATATGAGTTGTGGAAGGTGTTTTGGATGCATCAAAATTTGCAAATTATGTGCAAAAACATGATGACAGTTCTTCCTCAGCCACCTTAATCTCCTGACTTGGCCTCTGCTGACTTCTTCTTGTTTCCTAAACTTAAATCCACGCTGAGAGGAAAGCGATTCGACACCATTGAAGACATAAAGCAAAATCTGACACAGCAACTTTTGGCAATTCCCGAAGATGCATTTAAGAACTGTTTCCAGAAGTGGAAACGGCATTGGGAAAAGTGTATATGTAGGAAAGGGGAATACTTTGAAGGGGATTCAACTGAATAAGTTGTAAGATTGTTTAATAAATTTTTATAAAATCAGTCCTGGATCTTTTTGAACAGACCTTGTACATTACTTTCTCTGGGTATTTTATATCCAAACCCATAGTGTGGATTGCAGAGGTAATTCAATATGGTACTGATGCTCTGGGTCAGACACTGAAAATCTCTACTTGCAGAGACCAGTGATAACACATGGCCGGGGTACAACGAATGCAGTTGATGGATGGCATGCATCATCTTACTCGATGCTGAAGATACCTTGCATATGCTGAAGCAGAATAGTAGATGCAAGTTGTGGATGGAAAACTTGTCATGACCAGCAATATATGTCCATTGATAGACAATAGGCACTGGAGATTGACTGGTAGGATGCCCATGGCATCATCTAGAAGGAGGACTGTAATGAGCAAATGGGAACCGTACCGAGGAATATTTCATGGTAGAAAACTGGAATGCTGGAATGCTCTTCCGGAGTCTGTTATAGGGGAAAACACCCTCCAGGGATTCAAGACAAAGTTGGACAAGTTCCTACTAAACTGGAACGTACGCAGGTGAGGCTGGACTCATTTACAGTACTGGTCTTTGATCTGGGTGCTGCCGCGTGAGTGGACTGCTGGGCACGATGGACCACTGGTATGACTCAGCAGCGGCAATTCTTATGTTCTATACAGTCCTCTCTCATTTAATACTGCTACATTGATGTGAAAAATAAATAAATAAATGGTACCAAGAAAAAATAACCGGTACTGAGCATTGATGGATCTCAACTTATGACAGAGGGAGTGAGATCCAGTACCGTAAGGCCTCGATAAGTTATAGCCGGTACCGATGTAGATGGAAAGGGCATTGAAGCCAATTAGCATTGCAGTTTCATGGCCAGCCCTCCACAGTACAATTCCTGTTGTACATACTGAAGTGGATGTACTGGATCCATATGCTATGAAGCTGGTACATAAGGTTCAACATTGGTAACCCCAAGAAAGAGGCATGCTTCAGAAGTGACAGCCTGCATTGAAGAATGATGGCTTCGATGTAAGGCATGCATCAAGTAACTCAATGCTATGGATGCCAAGACGCTTGATGAGGTTTCTCATGTTGACCATGAAGATGATGCAGGAGAACGTTGTCCACTGGTACTGACATAAAATGGGATCGGTACCAAGGGAAAAATAATGAGCCTTAAAGAGCTGGAAGAGGGTACCCAATTTCCAGGCCTAATATAGATATTTTATTCACCATTTTTTGTTTTAGCCATGGTGTATCAGGAGTATTTCTAGACAGAAAAAGAACACAACAATTAATAATAATAATTTTATTTCTTATATACCGCTATACCATAAGTTCAAAAACAACCGTGGCCAAAAAGAACTCTGGAAGACAAGATGGGAACTGAGGGTTGAGTGAAAGTTCTGCCAAAAAACTGTCGATGCCCTCGGTAAGGCTGAAGACAGAAAAAGTATCAATAGGCCCGAAGTTAAAAACAAGGAAAAACAATGTGTGGTGCAGTGGTTAGAGCTACAGCCTCGGCTCCCTGAAGTTGTGAGTTCAAATCCCGCACTGCTCCTTATGACTCTGTGCAAGTCACTTAATCCCCATTGCCCCAGGTACATTAGATAGTGTGGGAGCCCAGTGGGACAGTTAGGGAACAATGCTTGAGTACTTGAATAATTTGAAATCCTCATAGAATCAGTCACTGCCACAGCTACGCGCACATGTGCACTCCTGCCGGCCAGGGACCTACAGATCACGGAAAACGGAACATGCAAGTAAAAGTGCGCATGCGTGCTTAGCATTTTATTATAGTAGATTATTAGTTTACCTTCCATATTCTTTAATGAAATGACTGGATATTTCCAGGGGATGAGCAGGGCAGTATTAATTTGTCGAGGGCCCCTAGGCACACAAGTACACTGGACCCCCTGCCCTGCCCCACCCCACCATGCGCCCAGGCAGAAACAGGAAGCTGCATCAGAGGGAAGTTTTGGGCAAGCAGCACCGCTTGTGCAATTACAGTTCCCGTTGCCTTTCTTACCTGCGTTGCTTGCTTGTCTTACTTTCCGTCGATGGGGGGACCATGTTGCCGATCGGGGTGGGGACCGCGTTGCCGATCGATGCTGGAGGGGTCCATCGCCATTTGGAAAAAACAATGTTGATGTCCACCTTCATCAGGCCCCCCTGACCATTTCGGGCCCTAGGCATGTGCCTACTTGGCCTATTGGTTAATCTTGCCCTGGGGATGAGTATGGGAAATATGGTCATGTAATTGATCAAAGTTGTTGGAAAACCAAGTGGCAACACTGTTAAAAGTAAGTTCAGTTTGCCATTCTCACCTCATGGTATATTAATGAATTCCCCCCCTTTACTAATGCGTAGCGCGGGTTTTAGCGCCGACAGCGGCAGTAACTGCTCCAACACTCATAGAATTCCTATGAGCATCGGAGCAGTTACCGCCACTGCCGGCACTAAAACTCGCGCTACGCGTTAGTAAAGGAGGAGGTTAACTATTTATTTACATACTTTCATTTTATAGTGCTTTCATGCCTTAAAACTATCAAAGTGTACATTCAGGTACAATAGGTATTTTTCTACCTCTGAAGGACTTATAATCTAGATTTGTTCCTGAGGTAATGGAGGATTAAGTGACTTTCCCAGTCACAAGCAGCTGCAGTGAGATTTGAACTGGGTTCTTCTGATTCTCAGTCCACTGTACTACCCATTAGGCTCCTCCCCTCATTTTAGGGTGGACCATGGCCATATTTGTGATTTACTTGCAGATGTTCTAAACTATAAGCACTCCAAAATCACTCATTTTCTGTAATACTTAGAAAAGTTATCAGGAGGCACAATTCTGGAGACTGGAGAGTATCTTTATCTTAGAACTATAAGCACAGTCATCATCAGCCAACTTAAATATTAAAACATTAAGATTATTTTTTGAAAAATACTTTTATCAAAGTGTATGTGTCAAAGTATGAACTTCAACAAGTTTCAAGTTTATTGACTTTTAATATACCGACCATCAACAAGTATCTGGCCGGTTTACAATAAAAATTTAAAAAAAAGATAAATATATAAAAAAATAATAAAAGTGCACACCAAAGACATTAACTAGACAGACTTGAAGGTGAGGGAGAGTAGGAAGGATGGGGGGGGGGGAGAGTTACATGTTAAAAGAAGAAAGGAGAGAGAGGGAAGAGGGTAAAACATATAGGGTGGGATCGCTTTATAAAAGCGGTTGGCTGAATATGAAAAGAAGAAAAAGACGAAGAATGAAAGAAAGGGGAGAAAAAGAAAAAGAAAAAAAATATATATATATATAAAAGGGAAAATCTAAACACAGGAAAAGGCGTCGCTAAATAAGAAAGTCTTCAGGCTTATCTTAAATTTATCAAGTTGATGTTCGGATCGGAGTAGCTGTGGCAGAGCATTCCACAAAGTTGGAGCTACTACTGCAAAGTTTATTTTCCTAGTGTAGAAGAAATCTTTTATAGAAGGAATTGACAAGAGTTTCTGATCGGCTGACCTCAGTAGACGTATTGAGCGTTGTGGGATGAGGAGCTTGTCTAGGTATGAAGGCAGGTGAGAAATTAAAAATAATTCTTAAAAGAGATCAAAGAATATCATAAGAACATAAGCAGTGCCTCCGCCGGGTCAGACCATAGGTCCATCCTGCCCGGCAGTCTGCTCCCGCGGCGGCCCAAACAGGTCACGACCTGTCTGAATCACCAGAAGGGGCTCCCTTGCCACCTTGGTTTCTCATTGAAGTCCTATCTTCCCATCGTAGTCCTAACCCTCCGGTCTTGCACATGCACGACCTGTTGGGTTTCTATACTTATTACCTGGTTAGCTTTCTATACTTGTGTTACATCCCAGCTCCTCCCTCAGTATCCCATGATCCCTTTATCCCTCAGGAATCTGTCCAATCCCTGTTTGAATCCCTGTACCGTACTCTGCCTGATCACTTCCTCCGGTAGTGCATTCCAAGTGTCCACGACCCTTTGGGTGAAAAAAAACTTCCTTGCATCTTTAAAAAACTTCCTCACATCTTTAAAAAAAAAAAACAACATCTTCCAATGTCTATCTTCATCACACGTGGTGATCATGTTTTGATCATCTGCTTAGAAAAACAAAACAGAATTTTCAGTAGGTTGAGAACCATATTCTTTTTCAGTAAATATTGCTTCCAATGTCACCGGCACCACAAATATGGCATTTTTCTAAGTAGTTCAATGACATGTGCCATTAAATCCACCTATCAAAAGAATAGTGACACCAACATCATCACTCCAGCTTCAGAATTAGACCATGAGATGCAATATAATTTAATACACAGATCCATCATTGTTTTTAATGACTTAGCCAACCATCTTGATTTCTTTTTCTCGTCTAGCTGGTACATGATCTAAAATTCTCCATTGGGTCTCTTCCATGAAATGTTTCAAATTGATTCAATGTTGAACCAAGGGGGTATATGCATTTCATTCACAATACGAAATATATGTTCCATTAATTTGAAAGGAATTCATCTCTTTGCATTACTGACATAAATTAGCATATATGGACAAATGATCATATATCCTAAAGATGAATCACAAGAGAATGTATTTTAAAAGATTTTGGCTAGGGAGTGCTAGAGAGCTGAAGATTTATAAGAACATAAGAATAGCCTTACTGGGTCCATCAAGCCCAGTAGCCCGTTCTTACGGTGGCCAATCCAGGTCACTAGTACCTGCCCAAAACCCAAGGTGTAGCAATATTCCATGCTACCGATACAGGGCAAGCAGTGGCTTCCCCCATGTCTTTCTCAATAACAGACTTTGGACTTTTCCTCCAGGAACTTGTCCAAACCTTTCTTAAAACCAGCTACGCTATCCGCTCTTACCACATCCTCTGGCAATGTGTTCCAGAGCTTAACTATTCTCTGAGTGAAAAAAATTTCCTCCTATTGGTTTTAAAAGCATTTTCCTGTAACTTCATCGAGTGTCCCTATTCTTTGTAATTTTTGACGGAGTGAAAAATTGATCCACTTGTACCCGTTCTACTCCACTCAGGATTTTGTAGACTTCAATCATATATCCCCTCAGCCATCTCTTTTCCAAGCTGAAGAGCCCTGTTTTAGTCTTTCCTCATACGAGAGGAGTTCCACCCCCTTTACCATCTTGGTCGCTCTTCTTTGAACCTTTTCTAACGTCTGATGACTCTGGTTCTTGAAAACCCATGCCTCAATGAATTGGTTAATCTAAAGGTTCCACCTGCCTCTGTCAATTCAGATGGCTACAAACTGTAATGGAGAAATTTGATCACTGGCGCACTGAATGCTCTGCGCTGTTCCGACTGTCATAGAGTTCCTATAAGCATCGGAGCAGCGCACAGCATTCCATAAGTTGCAGTAAATAAAACCCTTGCACAATAGAGGCTTTATTTCAAACCAGTTTAAGAAAACTGTCTTGCAGAATTTTTCCTCTTTTTTTTTTTTTGCTAGACTTTTGTATAAAACTTATATCGCCCCAATATGTCTGTTAATGTCTTGTCATATGTTTACATTACCTGAGTCTGCAGATAACACATACCAGAGATATCTACTGCACATAGCAAACCATATGCTGTTATATAACTTCTTTTACTTTAGTCAGAAAGGTCCAGATGGTTAGAAAAAATCATTAGTAATAGTGTGGGATGAACATACAATTTTTTTAAATTAGAAATTATAGACTTCAATTTTTGGAAACTTGCTATATTGCCTCACAGAACAAAAAAGTTAAAAAAAAAAAAATCTGGTTTCTGTGCTCTTTATTCTGAATAGGGAAGTTTTCATAACAAGGAAATTGGATTTTATGCTGGTTAATTTATGTTTAATGTGTGTCTCATGGGAAAAATGGCAAAAAAAAAAAGCAGCAAACAAGTTGAGAGAAGTCTGTATTCAGATTTATTTCCCACATCAAAGTTAAAAGCATAAAACCACTAAAAAAACCAACACGGCCAAGTTTCATCCTCCTATGGGCTGTGTTAGGGGCTAATGAGAGCTGTCAGTGCAGCTCCCTACCACCCCTTGGTCCCATTAGCCCCCGCCAGAGGCCTACCTAGGATCCCTAGTGGTCCAGTGAGGGTGGTAGGGGTAGGAGCAAACCCCACTCTCTCCTACTCTTAGTGGCTGCCATAGCAAAATGGTTGTTGTGACCTCTAGCAGCAGCCTCACCGTACTTGGTAGTGGGGGGTCTGTGTTGGAGTGGGGAGAAGGAGGGGGCTTCCGGTTTGTGTGTGTACAGTACTGGGGTTTAAGAAAGGATTGGACAATTTCCTGCTGGAGAAGGGGATAGAAGGGTATAGATAGAGGATTACTGCACAGGTCCTGGACCTGTTGGGCCGCCGCATGAGCGGGCTGCTGGCCACGATGGACCACAGGTCTGATCCAGCGGAGGCATTGCTTATGTTCTTATGTTCTTATGTGTGTGTGTGTGTGTGTGTGCGTGTGTGTGTGTGATCTCAGGAGGGACCATTAAAAAAATTATGTGGGTTCCAGCTGATATTCAGCCACATCTCTTGCTGAATATTGGTTGGGGCCTAGATAAGCTCCAGCACTCAGGAGAACCACAATTAGCCATGGATATTTAGTGCCGGTATTCGGACATGGCCTGACACTTTATCTGGAGCTAATTCTGCCCATGGCTGTCAGTGTTTAAAAAACCCCACTGTTTGCTATGGGAGCAGCAGAGCAAGGAAGTCAGGTGCCCTTCTGCAAAAATATCTCTCTTTTAGACTTCTTTTTTGTGTATGTTATTCTGTTTGGGAGAAATGGCAATGAAAGCTCTCCTCCCCAACTTTGTCTCTAATGTGTTGATTATTTAAAAGGGGAAGGAGTGCTCAGATCCCCATGTGTTGTGAAGTATATTAACTGAACAACCACACTAGAAAGGGAAAATACCTCACTGGCTCCACTCTCCCTCCTGTCTTCTCTGCTTCCCTGCCCCCTACTGCACGCGCCTGCCCCCTTCCATCTCCTGTACCTCTTTAAATTCCCCAGCGCAAGCAGCATCACCAACTTGCTGCCTGTGTTGGCTCTCCCTCTAATGTCACTTCCTAGGTATGGGACCCGGAAGTGACATCAGAGGGAGAGCCGACGCTGGCGCAGGCAGCAGGTTGGAGTTGCTGCTCACACTGGTGGGGGGAAGTGAAGGCACGTGTGCAGCGGGGGGGGGGGGGATCAGTGAGAAGGAGAGGGGGCGGAGAAGAGATAGGGTGCCGGCACTCCCTGGGAGGACCGTCCCTCCCCTTACCACTGCCCCTATATCTATGCTGATTATATGTAATGTAATGTTATTTTATGTTAATCAGGCTTTCTATTCTGCCTTTACTTATTCAGTTCAAGGTCAGAATTACATTACAAGAGGTTGGGTCAATTATCCAGCAAGTTACAATGGACAGTTTGACATGGACATTCAATAGGGTTGCTAGTACAGGTAGAACAGTACAACTATTAATACAGTTAGGTCATAGTTACAAATACAAATAAGTCATCATTGGCTCATTGTTATGTCTCAGGGGTTAGGCAGTTTAGAAATGGGCTGACACCCCCACCGACATGGCGCCTGGGGCGGTCCACTCCCCGCCCCTTACTATGTCACTGCCTCTAAGATCCTCTCAAAGAGCATCACTATCCGTACTCTCATCAAAAGAAATGGCACAATTTGATACCTCACTACTCAGATAACAATGGTATCAAGTCCCAGCAATATGAAATAAACCAAACAGCGGACTTGTTGTGCTTGATACGATCAGTCAGTGTCAAGTATATTTTAACTTATGAAACCCTCAGATTCCTGCGCTGGACAATGGTCACATTGAAACAGGAAAAAGCAGGTTCACAGATTATCTTTCATGGGGCTTTCATATGTTTTTAAACTTTTGAATTTTTAAGACATTCATCAGACATTAAAACTTAAGCTTGTGCAAAAAATGATATGTGAAACAGCGACACTTATCTTTTGGTTGGTCACTTGTTGAGCACGTACAAATGGCCCAACGGGACCCGTTTTGCCAATTACTTAGACCCCTGAAGAAGCCATAATTGATTAATTTTGTCACCGTGTCATTCTCTATTACATATGCTAGGTATGCCACTGATCTCTAGCACCTTGCATCTTGCCGTTCTTTGTTGCCATTGTTGACTGCATGTCTTTAAGTTTGCATGATGACTAGATGTTCCTGTTTTAATGCAATGTTTTACATGTATGAATTTTATATACTGCCTTTCTGTGGTATAGTCAAACCGGTTTACATTTATGGAACACCTCACTGAAGAGAATATAATGCATAAATGAAGGAATGCAATTAAGAGAGAGAGATAAAGTGATTTTAAATTTCATTCTTACTTTTAAATTTTAAAAAATAACTGAACTGCAACAGGATTAGACAGATTTTTTTGATCATTTGTCAGATAAATCACAATAGCCTTTTAACAAATTACAGCAATTAATGAAATATATGCTGCCATATGCCAAACCCGCAGCATATAAATGAAAGTGAGACCTAACAAGTGAACAATCAGTGAATCAATAGACTATAATACCAGTGGCGTACCTAGCATATGTGACACCCGGGGCCCATCATTTTTTGACACACAACCCCCCTCCATCTATATGAAAAATATGATTTTTAGTAACAATTCACATAGAATAGAAACATAGAAACATAGAAGATGACGGCAGAAAAGGGCTACAGCCATTCAAGTCTGCCCACTCTGCTTACCCACCCCCTGTCTATGCCCTAATGACCCAATTTCCTTATCTTGACCCTCGTAGGGATCCCACATGGGTATCCCATTTATTCTTAAAGTCTGGCACGCTGTCTGCCTCGATCACCTGCACTGGAAGCTTGTTCCAATGATCAACCACTCTCTCTGTGAAGAAATACTTTCTGGTGTCGCCATGAAATTTTCCGCCCCTGAGTTTGAGCGGGTGCCCTCTTGTGGCCGAGGGTCCCTTGAGAAAGAAAATATCATCTTCCACTTCAACACGTCCCGTGAGGTACTTAAATGTTTCGATCATGTCTCCCCTCTTCCTACGTTCCTCAAGAGTGTAGAGTTGCAATTTGTTCAGTCTCTCTTCGTACGAGAGACCCTTGAGCCCCGAAATCATCCTGGTGGCCGTCCGTTGAACCGATTCAATTCTGCGCACATCTTTACTGTAATGTGGCCTCCAGAATTGCACACAGTACTCCAGATGAGGTCTCACCATGGCCCTGTACAACGGCATTATGACTTCAGGCTTTCGGCTGACGAAACTTCTATTGATACAATCTGCCTTGCCTTAGATGAAGCCTTCTCCACTTGATTGGCAGTTTTCATGTCTGCACTGATGATTACTCCTAAATCTCGTTCTGCTGAAGTCCTAGTTAAAGTTTCTCCGTTCAAGAAGTACGTCCTGCATGGATTTCCGCTTCCGAGGTGCATGACCTTACATTTCTTAGCATTGAAGCCTAGCTGCCAGGTTGAGGACCAACTTTCCGATGTAAGCAGGTCCTGCGCCATATAATTCTGTAAACTGCATTCACTTACTATATTACATAGTTTGGCGTCAACATAGTATCGCACAACAAGAGTGTACCTAGGAAAAGGCAGCATCTTAAACACTGCAGTGAGCACTAGAACACCAACACATACATTGTAAAACTAAACAAGCCAGATCCTGCACAGTCAATTGATCCTGTACAGTCGATGCTATTAGAAAGCCATGTCTCTTTCATACACACAAAAAACAACCTGATAAAGGAACAATACTACTTCAAAAAACCTTTGAACCTTAGGTGGTGCTCAGATTCCAAGATGGAAAACAAGAGACCTCAATGTGGGGACTTAACCCCTATAGAGACTCTGTGGTATCTATCATTGCACCGTAAAAGTTAATATGAAGTACTTGTTGATGATGGACTGTTTAGTCTCTATCTTTGTACACTTCAAAATGAAATAAACTTTAAACTGAGTGAGCTTGAAAAAATGAACTTAGCTGTAAAAATACAGGAAGCGTTGGTACTGCAGGGTCCTGCAGTACCAACGCTTCCTGTATTTTTACAGCTAAGTTCATTTTTTCAAGCTCACTCAGTTTAAAGTTTATTTCATTTTGAAGTGTACAAAGATAGAGACTAAACAGTCCATCATCAACAAGTACTTCATATTAACTTTTACGGTGCAATGATAGATACCACAGAGTCTCTATAGGGGTTAAGTCCCCACATTGAGGTCTCTTGTTTTCCATCTTGGAATCTGAGCACCACCTAAGGTTCAAAGGTTTTTTGAAGTAGTATTGTTCCTTTATCAGGTTGTTTTTTGTCATGGACATTTAGGAACAATTTCGTTTTTTGAGTTCACCCAGTTGTTTATATTGATATACAGTATCTTTCATACACACAGCCAGATACACCCTCGCCCAATATGGAATAATCACAAACTAAAAATAGAAATATGTAGACAAAAGTTAAACTGAACTCTGCATACAATGCAACACTACAACACCACAAAAACAGTAATACATGTCCTCTAATACTGTGCAAAATATAAAGACAGTAGATGTAAATTTGAAAAAACTGATACATAACTATCACCACTTTACAAATTAACAATTAAAAATAAAACAGATAATGAGAAATAAGAAAGTACCATTTTATTAGACTAATCCCTGTAAGCTCGGTCACCATCCCCACAAACCACCTGATTCCATCCACACAAGCCTTGAATTGTTTTATATTGAACTTATTATATTAAAGTATAAAAAGAAACAATATTCTGTACAATTGTCAATTTATAAATCAGCGTCTTCTCCCCACTCTCTCTTCCTCATTTCCCTTCAGCGTCCTCAGCCCAATCTCTCTCCACTTTCCTTTAGTGCACGCACATAAAAACAAGCAAGTAATTTTATATAATTTTCATTCTATTCATTCATAGAAATTAAAGTCTAAATAATGCCAGTCACATAACAAAACATGATTTTACAAAAATAATTCCCTGTACAGTCAAGCCTGCAAGGATTACTAGATGTCTTTCAGCAGCTCCCCTCCCTCCCTCCCCCTTACCTTCGTGGCCAAGTCAAAATGATCTACCAACAATAAAATTTTAAAAACACAAAGCACACTGTACGCAGAGAAAATGTTAATTATCATTTATATTCCGTGGGTTTTCAAAGAGGTCAAGGCAGATGACTTTATGCAATGTCACCTCAGTAACAACTATACAAAAATAGACAAATATACCCCCTCCCTTTTTACTAAACCGCGATAACAGTTTTTAGCGCAGGGAGCTGCACTGAATGCCCCACGCTGCTCTCAACGCTCTTAGGCTCCCTGCACTAAAATCCACTATTGCAGTTTAGTAAAAGGGGGCCATAGTGCAAAATATAAACAGCATATATAAATTCTCAAAACGGACACATTTTGATCACTAAATTGAAAATAAAATCATTTTTCCTACCTTTGTTTGGTAATTTCATCAGTCTCTGGTTGCACTTTATTCTTTTGACTGTGCATCCAATATTTCTTCCCTTCTTTCAGCCTCCTGTATGCTTCCTCTCCTCCAGACCTCATTCCCTCCCCAACTTTTCCTTTGTTTCTTCCTGCCCCCTTCTTTCTTTCTCTCTCCATGCCCCCTTTATTTCTGTCTGTCTGTCTTTCTCTCTCTCTCTCTCTCTCTCTCTTCGTGCCCCATTTCTTTCTTTGTTTCACCCTGACCCCTTCTTTCTTTCTCTCTCCATGCCCTCTTTCTTTCTCTCTGTCTGTCTTTCTCTCTCTCTCTCCGTGCCCCATTTTTTCTTTTTCTTTGTTTCACCCTGCCCCCTTTCTTTCTGGCTCCCTGTCCCGTCCCTACCCCCCCTGTTTCTTTCTTTCTCCCTCCCTTCTCCTATGCCACCGCCTTTGGGAAAATGCTGCCACCGCTGCTGGGGAATAGGCTGTCATTGCTGCCATCGGGAACAGGCCGGCTCCGAGTTCGCCCTACTTCTCTTCCCCGTGGGGCCGACCAACTCTCACCGCCCGACATCAATTCTAACATCGGAGAGGACGTTCCGGGCCAACCAGGCAGCGATTGGCTGGCCCAGAACGTCCTCTCCGACGTTAGAATTGACGTCGGGGTCGGCCCTGCAGGGAAGAAAAGAAGGGAAAACTTGGCCGGCTTGTTCCCGATGACGGCATTGGAAGCCTTTCCCCGGCGGCAGCCTATTCTCTGGTGGGTGGCCAGCTGTGCACCCCCTTGGGGAGTGCACCCGGGGCGGCCCGCCCCCCCTTGGTATGCCACTGTATAATACTCACCTTCAGATACATGATAAAAATGGTACTTGAAGTGATATTGCCACCGATGTCACGTCATACACAGAATGTACAGCTCTCTGCAAAATTTTTCTCATCTGGTTTATGACTTTTCAATCTAAGTTTCTCATAACCCCCCCCCCCCATTAATAAAACAGTAGCATGGTTTTCAGCACCGGCCATGGCGTTAACAGCTCCAATGCTCATAGAATTTCTATGAGCATTGGAGCTGTTACCACTATGGCCAGCACTAAAAACCATATTACTGTTTTGTAAAGTGTGCTTGTGTGTGTGTGTGTGGGGGGGGGGGGGGGGAGAAATCCTTCAATACTAAACTATTCATTCTGGCTTGTTTAAACAGTAACATATCTAAATCAACAACAAACACTAACTATGCCATAAAGAAGTGTCTCTAGTGCTGTTTCTCATTTTATCCAATCACAATGCTTCCTTTCTATCTATTCAATCCCAGTGCAGTTTCTCATGTTATCCAATCACAGTATTCCCTTCATTTCCATTCAATCACAGTGCGGTTTTTCATTTTATCCAATCACTTGCTCCAGAACCAAAGATATTATATGATAATAGAACTGCACAGTCTGGGGTATTAGTAAGTCAGTAAGCAAACAGTGCAGAAGATTTGTTTTTAAAAATACAACTCAGATTTTGTGTTGTTAACTACTTAAAATATACTGTAGTTTAACTACTGGGCAGCTACAAAATATTTTTGAGTAGTTAAACTTTTTGGATTAACTACTGAAAAGTAGTTTAACTATGTACTTTGAACTGAGTTTGTTCAGAGAATTAAATCTGGGGCTGTTATTGCCAAGAAGATACTCCAATCTTTAATCCAGTTTTTCATTTGATAGAGTTAATGACAAGACAAAACAAATCAATCACTTGTAGTTTCATTGAGCTGGAGTAGGGATTCTGTACATGCAGAATAGTCCATGTCTGTGATTAGGTCCTCTGCCAGAGAAGAAAAACTGTCAGTGACTAGTGATTTGAAATCCTGAAACACAGCACTAACAGTGACTGCTGCAGCAGCTGCAACAGGTGAAAAATCACTATGGATTACTACTCTGAGAGGAAAAACAAGCAACAGTTTTCTACTTCAGCATGGAAAGTTCAAACTTGCTACACATTGGATCTATGACCTAGGTACAGCTACCATCTCTTTCAATTTACCTCAAGAAACAATCAGAGGGAAGAGGAATTCTGCTCATCCTAACATGCCCAGAAGCAGACAGTATTTTATTTTATTTAAAATATTTATAATCCGTTTAATGCTCAAGTTGCTCACAGTAAAACATACATATAAGAATGGACATACAATAACATCAGCTAAGGCAAAAACCTCACATCTACCCATATAAAACTCTTCTCCAGAAATGGTTCAACAGTCTTCCATCTAAACAGAAATTTGAGTATCAGTCAAACACGAATTTAAAAAAAGTATGTCTTGAGCAACTTCCAAAAGTGTAATACATTACATAAACGCATCACATCAGAAATTCTATTCCATAATATTGCTACCGAAAAGCAGGCTTTTCTAGTCAAAACATATTTCACTTTTCCACACATCCAATAACATACAATTTTCCGATTTTAAAGATCTCCCTGGACTGTACAGTGTTAAGCATTTTTGTAAATAATCAGATAACACACCATAGAGCCCTTGTTGCACGATTTTCAAAATTTTAAATTGAACACAAAAATAAACTGGCAACCAATTAAGTTTTTTCAAAATCGGAGAAATATCCTCAAAACGAGATTACCCCATCAGGATCCAAGCAGCAGAATTCTGCACACTTTGTAAAGCTTTAATCCTAGACCGTGGGAGTCCTAAATAAATCCCATTGCGATAATCAAGCTTCGACATTACCATTGTTTGAAGTACTTGTCTCAAATCCCATCCTGTCAATACGTTTTTCAGCTGCAATAACTTTCTCATAGTGAAGTACGATTTGCGATTTGTTAAATTTGTTAAATGTGCATCAAGGATTACACCCAACATTTTGATTTCTTTCTTAATCACAATTACATGATCACCCAGATCAACTTCATGAGGCCTCAAGTTCTCATGATGGTCACCAATAATCACTATTTCTGTCTTATCCATATTCAGGTTGAATCCGCTACAACTCATCCACTCATTGATCTTTATCATGTATGTATTTAACTCTGTAATCAATTTCTCACCCCACTCCTCAATCCTGAAAAAAATTGAATGTCGTCAGCATACACCCTATAGAAGACATCTAACTCATCTAAAAGTGCTCCCATTGGTGCTAAATATACATTAAATAGGATCGCAGATAATGACAATCCTTGTGGGACCCCCCTCTGTATCAAAAATTCTGATGAGATTTCACCATTATTTCTTACACACATTTTTCTCCCAGTCAAAAAGGATTTAAACCAGTGGTCTCAAATTCAAACCCTTTGCAGGGCCACATTTTGGATTTGTAGGTACTTGGAGGGCCTCAGAAAAATATAGTTAATGTCTTATTAAAGAAATGACAATTTTGTGTGAGATAAAACTCTTTATAGTTTATAAATATTTCCTTTTGGCTAAGTGTTAATAATAATATTGTAATTTATAGCTAAAGATACAAATGATCAAGAAACTCTTTTATTTTACTTTTGTGATTATGATAAACATACCGAGGGCCTCAAAATAGTACCTGGCAGGCCTCATGTTGTCCCCGGGCCACGAGTTTGAGACCACTGATTTAAACCATTCCCATACTGCCACGGACTCCCAACTTCCTGAGTCTCGATAACAACAATTCAGGGACAAGAGAATCAAAGGCAGAAGAGATGTCAAGAGAGATCAAACAAAAGCAATCTCCCTGATCTATACCTAAATGTAACTCATCGATAGTAGCCAATAATAATGTCTTTACACTATGATCTTTTCTAAACCTAAATTAGTTCTTATCCAAAGAGCCATTTTCTTCAATAAAAATTTCCAGTTGTGGTAATGCTGCTTTTTCCAATACTCTAGCAATAAAAGGTAAGATCGAAATTGACCTATATAATTACACATTTGTTCTCTATCAAGACCCTCTTTCTTAAGAATGGGTTTAACAGTACCAGGCTTACCACTATCTGGAAAACATCTAGATATGAAAGACTTATTAATCATCTTTGTTAAAATTGGAGATATTTTTCCAACAATTTGACTCAATACTCCAGATAAGCAAGGCTCATTACATGCCTTTATGTTCTTTACAGATTGAACAATCTGATGTATTTATTTATTTAAATTTTTCCCATTGTATCTCAGCAACAATAAATACTGTTTGAAGAGTACTAATTTTACATACTTTCTGCTCTAAATATTCCACAAAATTATTTGCAAGAGGATCTATTTGTTTTAGTAATCAATTGTCGCACAACAGAATACAATTCCCTAGGACAATTACTAGCAGTTCTAATCTTCGCTTGGATGTAATTCCGCTTCTCATTCTCACATAAATGTAAATATTCTCTTAAGCATATCTCTAAACTTTCCTGATCATCAATATCCTTAGTTTTCCTCCAACGTTTTTTTGCTTGTCTAACATCCTGTCTCACTTTAACAACTGGAGCAGAATGCCAGTTATTTAATCCAGTTCTCATTTGCTATCTCATTTCCTTTTCAGGGGCTATGCTATCTAAAGCTAGTTTTAAAAAGGAATACCAATTTTGTACATCCTCTTCTAAATTATCTGAAAGGATTCTCAATTTGACTTATATCCCAAACTTTCCACAAATCTTCTACTTCAAAATAAGGTCTTATTCTTAAAATCGCAGAGCCCCAGGCACTATTAACTCCAACATTGTACTGATAGGCTTGGAGGGGCCACGAGAGGGGTAGGGTCCTGTTGAGGGAGTGCTTTCATGGTTGGAGGGGTCCAGGAGAGGATTAGGATACTATGGTAAGGGGAGCTGAAGAGAAACAGATCATGTTGGGAGGACAGGAGGGGGTGGGTGTTGAGCTCTTTCAAGGATTGGGAGAAGAGATAACAATGACCTGGGGGGGGGGAGGAGGACTCAGATTTGAGATGGTGGGATCAGACTAGCCAGGATGAATTTTGTCCAGGACCCGCTGTACAGTCAGCCTTGAGTAGTCAATGCCAGTGGCTGGACGTGGCTTGGCATTGAATAGTAGGACCTAATTTTGCCCACAGCAGCCAGCAAAAAGAAATAAAAAAAATTACCTCCACTTGCTGAATACTGACTAGAAAGGGTAAAGGAAGGAAAGAAAAGAAAAATAGCTGCAGCTTGCATCTCTGTTCAGACAGCAAGCCATGGAGAGCATTTAACACAGTTGGGAAGGCCCAACTCAAGCTTATCTTAAAATGGGGCCTAGAGGCCTCAGCCCTCAAAGGTTGTGCATTGTGCAGTTTCCAGACAGATTGGCATAGGACCTGGGAGAGCTTTCTCAAGCTATATTTATCTACCTGTTTGTTTTCCTCTTTTAGTAAGCTTGGCAATATTCATTTATCCTGTGTTGTTTCATAGATCTACAGGTGATTCTAGCTCTCAATAAATGAAGAGCAGGGTTTCATGAATTCCCTTCAAGCAGCTTTCTGACCAGTTTTCTGACTCGCTTCTACAAGCAGCATTAATCATTTCCAAATTTCATTTCACAGTTCCCATGCCAACCCTGGAACTCCTCAGGATGAAAAGATTTCAAAGTGTCTCGACAGTTGCAGTGAAATCAATAAGCTGCACATAAGACTGTAATAACATTGGGATCTTAATAAAGATGATTTTCACATAAATAGGGATCAATAAAATAGTATATGTTGTATCACATTTACCAATAATTTTTGAAATTTACTTCAATTGAAAAGCAGGAGGAAACAGATGGAGAAAATAAATGCAATTTCATTTTAAGGTGAATATTACAGGACAGAATAATTGGAAAATGTCATGTGATTTTATTAAAGGTCTCATTTTCTGTAATTCTTTTCTTTGTGAAAATGTATTCCAGCCATTTTAGAATGCAGGTTTGGGGAATTTCTCATTATTGTGCCAGATATGAGAAAGACCCTGGACTCCTTTTACTAAGCCGCACTAGTGGTTTTAATGCACGCACCAGATTATCGCGTGCTATAGCACGCGCTAGCTAAAAATCTACCGCCTGCTCAAAAGGAGGCAGTAGCGGCTAGTGCATGCGGCAAATTAGCATGCGCTATTCTACGTGTTAAAGCCCTAGCGCAGCTTTGTAAAAGGAGCCCCCTGATTGTATAAACGGTGTCTAATTCATAGGCACCATACAGCATGATTGCCATTTAATCTGGAATAATGCGTTCAGTATTGGTCGCCGCACCTCA